>NC_069507.1:28406792-28609139 GCF_027579735.1 Bombina bombina | reverse complement strand
TGTGATCTATCAATATTGTTAAAAACCATATTGAAGTCTCCTGCAACTATAAGATTCGTATTTATAGAATCATGTAATTTTAATTTTAATTTTTCCCAAAATTTTATATCTGGCACATTTGGGCCATAGACATTACATAACGTGAACATACGTGAATTTATAATAATTTTTAGAATAATAAATCGTTCCCCTGGGTCTATCTCTTGCCCTATAATTCGATATTCTAAGTTTTTGCTGATTAAAACTGCGACCCCCCTTTTACGTGTTGCACATGGGGTATAGACAACCTCACTAACCCAGTTAACTTTAAGTTTATTATGTTCTATTTCAGTCAGATGTGTTTCTTGTAGGAGTGCAATATCCACTCTTTTATTTCTAAGATATGTCAGGATCCTCTTTCTTTTGATTGGGTTAGTGACCCCTCCCACATTCCATGAAATTAGTTTTAGTGTTGCCATTTATACTTTATTTTAAGATAACAAACCAGAAGAAGAAAAAAAAAAAAAAAAAAGGGATTCAAAAAAAATTCTAACCTCCTTGCCCCTCCCTCTAACCCGAACCTTTATCTTTAATAGAACATAAGTGTTTAAAATATTTAAAGAAAAATGTACTGTCCTTGTTTTCGACCATTCTTTCATTTTTATACAAATCTTAACCTTAGTTATCTCGTTTATTATATGAAGGTAAAATAAAGTTATCCAACTTGCCATACCATTAACTGTCCATACACCAATAAACCAAAAGCACAAAAAAAAAAAAAGAAAGGAGAGAAGAAGAGGAGCATTTTCCTTATTTTTTAATAATTACCTAGGTTGGAACTTATTCAAAAATGCCTTGGCCTCTGCAATTGTTTCTAGTGTAGTTGTCTCATTATCCATATAAATCTTAATTTTAGCGGGATAAATTAAGTGTGCGGCTAAGCCCATGTTTATCATGTTTGTACAGAATGGAGCCATACTTTTGCGTTTTGTTGCTGTCTGGACTGAGTAATCTTGGAAGATTAAAATTCTGTTATTGTCAATCTCTAGATTTTTCATTTTTCTGAATGCTCTAAGTATTAGTACTTTGTCCTGAAAATTCAGGTATTTAATTAGGATAGCTCGTTTCTGAATAGTATTTTCTGATGTGTTTCTAATAAAGCCTACACGGTGTGCTCTTTCAACCATAAAATTATGCAGTTTGGTATCAATCTCTAGACTTTGTGGCAGAGTCACTGAGGCAAAGTATATTAGATCCTGAAAGTTGGTGGTTTCTGGAAGGCCTACAATTTTTAAGTTGTTCCTACGTGATCTATTTTCTAAATCTTCTATTTTGTCAGTAATTTCTGAAATTTTTATATCGTGTTGTTGTATAGAGAGGTTTTGTTTGGTCACAGAGTCTTCAGTATCTGAAGACTCTTGATTTCCTGTATTTAATAGTGACCTAGGAAGAAAAAGGGAAAAGAGAAAAGAAGAAAAAAGGGTATAGTAAAAATATGTAGAAAAAGTGTATAAGTGTTTCTAGTATAGGTAATTATATTGTGTGTTAGGGAGTGTTCCCCTGTATGGGTTTGTGAATGTGCAATGGTCAACAATTGTCATCTACTTCAGTGAAATTTGTAACTCAACTGCTCCTCTCTCCTACCTCTACTATACCCTAACTTCAGAAAAAATACTTTTTCAAATAAATCAGTAGGCCTAACACTCTAATATTCTAGTAAACCAATTGATATATACTATATATTCATCAGAGCAGAACAAAGGAAAATAAACATTTTTCAACATTTGGTATGTACTGCATATCCATCAAAAGAAGAGGAGCATTTTCCTTATTTTTTAATAATTACCTAGGTTGGAACTTATTCAAAAATGCCTTGGCCTCTGCAATTGTTTCTAGTGTAGTTGTCTCATTATCCATATAAATCTTAATTTTAGCGGGATAAATTAAGTGTGCGGCTAAGCCCATGTTTATCATGTTTGTACAGAATGGAGCCATACTTTTGCGTTTTGTTGCTGTCTGGACTGAGTAATCTTGGAAGATTAAAATTCTGTTATTGTCAATCTCTAGATTTTTCATTTTTCTGAATGCTCTAAGTATTAGTACTTTGTCCTGAAAATTCAGGTATTTAATTAGGATAGCTCGTTTCTGAATAGTATTTTCTGATGTGTTTCTAATAAAGCCTACACGGTGTGCTCTTTCAACCATAAAATTATGCAGTTTGGTATCAATCTCTAGACTTTGTGGCAGAGTCACTGAGGCAAAGTATATTAGATCCTGAAAGTTGGTGGTTTCTGGAAGGCCTACAATTTTTAAGTTGTTCCTACGTGATCTATTTTCTAAATCTTCTATTTTGTCAGTAATTTCTGAAATTTTTATATCGTGTTGTTGTATAGAGAGGTTTTGTTTGGTCACAGAGTCTTCAGTATCTGAAGACTCTTGATTTCCTGTATTTAATAGTGACCTAGGAAGAAAAAGGGAAAAGAGAAAAGAAGAAAAAAGGGTATAGTAAAAATATGTAGAAAAAGTGTATAAGTGTTTCTAGTATAGGTAATTATATTGTGTGTTAGGGAGTGTTCCCCTGTATGGGTTTGTGAATGTGCAATGGTCAACAATTGTCATCTACTTCAGTGAAATTTGTAACTCAACTGCTCCTCTCTCCTACCTCTACTATACCCTAACTTCAGAAAAAATACTTTTTCAAATAAATCAGTAGGCCTAACACTCTAATATTCTAGTAAACCAATTGATATATACTATATATTCATCAGAGCAGAACAAAGGAAAATAAACATTTTTCAACATTTGGTATGTACTGCATATCCATCAAAACATAACAATTTACAAACGTTTTTTTTTTTTTTCCAACATTTGTTGTAAACTATATATCCATCAAAACACAATCTTTCACCAGCTATGTAAGGGTGCAACACACGCCTTTAAATTGCTAGTCAAGAAAGTAAGGAAAAAGTAAGACTACAAAAAAAAGAAAAACAGGAGGCCAGAATAAAACAAGGAAATACAAAAAAAGCAAGGAAAAAAGGAAAAAAAAAGAAAAAGGAAAAAAGAAAGTTCCTTTCCGTTCTCTCCCCTTTTCAATAAATTTCAATAAATGTCATTCAGATCCTAAGTGCGCCATTCTGTTTCGCTCACTAAAAAACGGTCGGTTGTAGCAATGTTACATTTTGCTATTGGCCAGAGCAAGCCACCAAATAGATTTTAGTCATTTATGCCTTGAATTTTATTCACACACAAGCACAGGTAATTTCCCCTTATGTCTCAGTTCTTTTGTTGATGTTGGTGACCTTACGGCATATGTATAGCGATTAGTAATAGACTTTAAGTATGTCCTTGGAACACATAATCATGGAATTATATTAGCGGTCCAGGAGTACTAGAAAAGGCGCCCCTTTAAGCAATCTAATCCAATGGCTGTAATGTGCGGGGAAGAGAAAAAGAAAAGGCTAGCAGCGCCAACTCTTTCAACCATAAACTTTTATAGTCACAGGTCATCCACTGACTGGCTTTAGGTATATATTTTCACTGCACATCTTGCTATACCTTACTGTCTTCACCCTGTACCAGGTCAGGGACTTACTTCCATTTTTTTTTCAATCCCCAAAATACAGTCCCGGCCAGCCCGCCTCTTACCTTCACCCTGTACCAGGTCAGGGACTTCTTACTTGTCAAATGCGGGGGGGATCCTACCTTCCAGAGGTGCCAGGTTAGGCAGCTAGCGGTGGCGGTGTTGTCTTGAGTCAGGCCAGTGCCCCTTCAATGTTTCCAATGCTGCTCACAACATATCTTCCTCATTGGGAGCTTCCCACTCTTTCTGCTGCAATCACGGCTCTTGTCACTCAGCCTAATTACTGGGTTTCTGCTAGATCTCACCTCAGATCTCACCCCGCCGTCAGCTGACAAAACTTGGCAAACGGCCGTAGCAAACCGGCCTCTGGCTGCTCCGCGACTTCCACACACTCAGGCGGATTACAGCGCCCAGGTCCTGGCTGTGGTGTATGAAACCACGGCCTATGGCAACTTGGTGTGTCGGCGTGTTCGTGCTGCCTTAGTCAGAGGAGCGCGTAGTACACCTGCGCTTCCTGCTCCTCCCACCGGAAGTCACATTCTGCCTTGTGTTCTATTGTATCTGTGTTACAACTTCTATTGTGTATGTGTTCTATTGTGTATCCCAGGTAGATAGACTGCTTTGAAATTTGCATCTCTCTGTGTACTCTATTCCCACTCATACACATTCATACATAACTTACACTACATAGTAATTTATCACTACACTAGGTAGTATCTGTAGCACTACATGACAGGTAATAGTTCTGTTATCTAGTGTTCTTGCTAATGTATAATATTGTGTGTTATAGAGATACCTAGGTAGTATCTGTAGCACTACATGGCAGGTAATAGTGCTGTTATCTAGTACTCTTGCTAATGTATAATATTGTGTGTTATAGAGATACCTAGGTAGTATCTGTAGCACTACATGACAGGTAATAGTGCTGTTATCTAGTGCTCTTGTTAATGTATAATATTGTGTGTTATAGAGATACCTAGGTAGTATCTGTAGCACTACATGGCAGGTAATAGTGCTGTTATCTAGTGCTCTTGCTAATGTATAATATTGTGTTATAGAGATACCTAGGTAGTATCTGTAGCACTACATGACAGGTAATAGTGCTGTTATCTAGTGCTCTTGCTAATGTATAATATTGCGTTATAGAGATACCTAGGTAGTATCTGTAGCACTACATGACAGGTAATAGTGCTGTTATCTAGTGCTCTTGCTAATGTATAATATTGTGTGTTATAGAGATACCTAGGTAGTATCTGTAGCACTACATGACAGGTAATAGTGCTGTTATCTAGTGTTCTTGCTAATGTATAATATTGTGTGTTATAGAGATACCTAGGTAGTATCTGTAGCACTACATGACAGGTAATAGTGCTGTTATCTAGTGCTCTTGCTAATGTATAATATTATGTGTTATAGAGATACCTAGGTAGTATCTGTAGCACTACATGACAGGTAATAGTGCTGTTATCTAGTGCTCTTGCTAATGTATAATATTATGTGTTATAGAGATACCTAGGTAGTATCTGTAGCACTACATGACAGGTAATAGTGCTGTTATCTAGTGCTCTTGCTAATGTATAATATTGTGTGTTACAGAGATACCTAGGTAGTATCTGTAGCACTACATGACAGGTAATAGTGCTGTTATCTAGTGCTCTTGCTAATGTATAATATTGTGTGTTATAGAGATACCTAGGTAGTATCTGTAGCACTACATGACAGGTAATAGTGCTGTTATCTAGTGCTCTTGCTAATGTATAATATTGTGTGTTATAGAGATACCTAGGTAGTATCTGTAGCACTATATGACAGGTAATAGTGCTGTTATCTAGTGCTCTTGCTAATGTATAACATTGTGTGTTATAGAGATACCTAGGTAGTATCTGTAGCACTGCATGACAGGTAATAGTGCTGTTATCTAGTGCTCTTGCTAATGTATAATATTGTGTGTTATAGAGATCCCTAGGTAGTGTCTGTAGCACTACATGACAGGTAATAGTGCTGTTATCTAGTGCTCTTGCTAATGTATAATATTGTGTGTTATAGAGATCCCTAGGTAGTGTCTGTAGCACTACATGACAGGTAATAGTGCTGTTATCTAGTGCTCTTGCTAATGTATAATATTGTGTGTTATAGAGATACCTAGGTAGTATCTGTAGCACTACATGGCAGGTAATAGTGCTGTTATCTAGTACTCTTGCTAATGTATAATATTGTGTGTTATAGAGATACCTAGGTAGTATCTGTAGCACTACATGACAGGTAATAGTGCTGTTATCTAGTGCTCTTGTTAATGTATAATATTGTGTGTTATAGAGATACCTAGGTAGTATCTGTAGCACTACATGGCAGGTAATAGTGCTGTTATCTAGTGCTCTTGCTAATGTATAATATTGCGTTATAGAGATACCTAGGTAGTATCTGTAGCACTACATGACAGGTAATAGTGCTGTTATCTAGTGCTCTTGCTAATGTATAATATTGTGTGTTATAGAGATACCTAGGTAGTATCTGTAGCACTACATGACAGGTAATAGTGCTGTTATCTAGTGTTCTTGCTAATGTATAATATTGTGTGTTATAGAGATACCTAGGTAGTATCTGTAGCACTACATGACAGGTAATAGTGCTGTTATCTAGTGCTCTTGCTAATGTATAATATTATGTGTTATAGAGATACCTAGGTAGTATCTGTAGCACTACATGACAGGTAATAGTGCTGCTATCTAGTGCTCTTGCTAATGTATAATATTATGTGTTATAGAGATACCTAGGTAGTATCTGTAGCACTATATGACAGGTAATAGTGCTGTTATCTAGTGCTCTTGCTAATGTATAATATTGTGTGTTACAGAGATACCTAGGTAGTATCTGTAGCACTACATGACAGGTAATAGTGCTGTTATCTAGTGCTCTTGCTAATGTATAATATTGTGTGTTATAGAGATACCTAGGTAGTATCTGTAGCACTACATGACAGGTAATAGTGCTGTTATCTAGTGCTCTTGCTAATGTATAATATTGTGTGTTATAGAGATACCTAGGTAGTATCTGTAGCACTATATGACAGGTAATAGTACTGTTATCTAGTGCTCTTGCTAATGTATAACATTGTGTGTTATAGAGATACCTAGGTAGTATCTGTAGCACTGCATGACAGGTAATAGTGCTGTTATCTAGTGCTCTTGCTAATGTATAATATTGTGTGTTATAGAGATCCCTAGGTAGTGTCTGTAGCACTACATGACAGGTAATAGTGCTGTTATCTAGTGCTCTTGCTAATGTATAATATTGTGTGTTATAGAGATCCCTAGGTAGTGTCTGTAGCACTACATGACAGGTAATAGTGCTGTTATCTAGTGATCTTGCTAATGTATAATATTGTGTGTTATAGAGATCCCTAGGTAGTGTCTGTAGCACTACATGACAGGTAATAGTGCTGTTATCTAGTGATCTTGCTAATGTATAATATTGTGTGTTATAGAGATCCCTAGGTAGTGTCTGTAGCACTACATGACAGGTAATAGTGCTGTTATCTAGTGATCTTGCTAATGTATAATATTGTGTGTTATAGAGATCCCTAGGTAGTGTCTGTAGCACTACATGACAGGTAATAGTGCTGTTATCTAGTGATCTTGCTAATGTATAATATTGTGTGTTATAGAGATCCCTAGGTAGTATCTGTAGCACTACATGACAGGTAATAGTGCTGTTATCTAGTGCTCTTGCTAATGTATAATATGTGTTATAGAGATACCTAGGTAGTATCTGTAGCACTACATGACGGTAATAGTGCTGTTATCTAGTGCTCTTGCTAATGTATAATATTATGTGTTATAGAGATACCTAGGAAGCATCTGTAGCACTACATGACAGGTAATAGTGCTGTTATCTAGTGCTCTTGCTAATGTATAATATTGTGTGTTATAGAGATACCTAGGTAGTATCTGTAGCACTACATGACAGGTAATAGTGCTGTTATCTAGTGATCTTGCTAATGTATAATATTGTGTTATAGAGATACCTAGGTAGCATCTGGTGCACTACATGACAGGAAATAGTGCTGTTATCTAGTGCTAATGTATAATATTATGTGTTATAGAGATACCTAGGAAGCATCTGTAGCACTACATGACAGGTAATAGTGCTGTTATCTAGTGCTCTTGCTAATGTATAATATTGTGTGTTATAGAGATACCTAGGTAGTATCTGTAGCACTACATGACAGGTAATAGTGCTGTTATCTAGTGCTCTTGCTAATGTATAATATTGTGTGTTATAGAGATACCTAGGTAGTGTCTGTAGCACTACATGACAGGTAATAGTGCTGTTATCTAGAGCTAATGTATAATATTGTGTGTTATAGAGATACCTAGGTATTATCTGTAGCACTACATGACAGGTAATAGTGCTGTTATCTAGTGCTGTTGCTAATGTATAATATTGTGTTATAGAGATACCTAGGTAGTATCTGTAGCACTACATGACAGGTAATAGTGCTGTTATCTAGTGCTCTTGCTAATGTATAATATTGTGTTATAGAGATACCTAGGTAGTATATGTAGCACTACATGACAGGTAATAGTGCTGTTATCTAGTGCTCTTGCTAATGTATAATATTGTGTGTTATAGAGATACCTAGGTAGTATCTGTAGCACTATATGACAGGTAATAGTGCTGTTATCTAGTGATCTTGCTAATGTATAACATTGTAGCAAAACTGCTGCCATATAGTGCTGCAGACACGTGAACACTCCTGAGCTTATATTCCTGCTTTTCAACAAACGATAACAAGAAAACAAAGGAAATCTGATAATAGAAGTAAATTGTAAAGGTTTTTTTTTTTAAATTGTATGTTCTATCTGGATAAGAAAGACAAACTTCGAGTTTTATGCCCCTTTAAAAATGGAACCACATTTAAAGGGACAGTAAACCAAAAATGTTATTGTTTAAAAAGGTAGATGATCCCTTTGTTTGCCATTCCCCAGTTTTTCATAACCAACACTGTTATAGAAATAAATAGAAGAAAGTCCAAGGACGTCATGAAGAGGTTAAAACTTGACTTTTATTAGGTTTCCAGTAAAACAATAATATCGCCAAAAAGTATAGCAGTCACTAGTGCCAGCAAGCCCTGATAGCGGACCAACAGCCTAGGCGTTTAGTGTTGCATAACCAACACAGTTATATTAATATACTTTTTACCTCTGTAATTACCTTGTATCTAAGCCTCTGCAGACTGCCCCCTTATCTCAGATTTTTTGACAGTCTTGCATTTCAGGCAATTAGTGCCGACTCTCAAATAACTCCGTGGGCATGAGCACAATGTTATTTATATTGCACACGTGAACTAATGCCCTCTAGCTGTGAACAACTGTCAAATACAAGAGTCGACTTTCAAGAACTAAGAAATTAGCATATGAGCCTACCTAGGTTTAGCTTTCAACTAAGAATACCAAGAGTACAAAGCAAATTTTATGAATAAAGTAAATCGGAAAGTTGTTTAAACTTACATGCCCTATTCTGAATCATGAAAGTTTAATTTGGAATTTACTGTTTCTTTAAAGATACACTAAAATGTTAATACAAATTGCACTATATGTGCCATTTCCAATTTGATATTAAAAAAATGCATTTTTTTATAGTAGTGCCAAGATCTACACCATCTTCTGCCATCCTCAGTACCAGTCTTAATCCGCTGGGAAAATCTGTTTGGTGCCTATGCATTTGGGGCATGCTAGAGTCGACTACCAATGGGGCACACTTACAATGTGCATGTACCAATCACATTCCTCCAATGCTGTAGTAAAGCAATGAATGTACAAGTCTAAAAGGCACTGACACACAGCAAATACTGGATTCCCCTGCATGGGTTTAACAAACCTGTCTCCATCTTGCATAAGAATCAGCTGTAACTCTGTGACTAAACGACAGACACAATATAGTGCTCCACATACCCGTGAGTCACATAAAAGGGAAACAAACCAATGTAATGACATTAATCACAGAAATCCCTAACAATAAACTCACACGGCTAAATTTGCTGAGGGATTAGACAGGATCACGAGGTGACTCAAGTGCACACAATGTTCAATCTCAATAGAATTTTGTTTAGGGAGAGAACAGCTTGTATGCAGAAATGTTCACAGTGCACCTCCGTCTCTTTAAAGGGACACAAACACTTTTATATGTCTAATATTAAAGGTTTAATTGTGCATAATAAAAAAGAGAAATAGAAAGAGGTGGATTTTATAACAGAGATAAATTGGTGATTTCATTTAAGATATACAATCCCTTAGGACATAAAGTTTCAGGAATCACATTCTTTAACTTTCTACTATAAAAGGGTTTAAACACATTGGTAAAGACCCACTTGGAAGCTACAGCTATATAAATCTGCCAATCACCAGCTGTGTTCTGCTTAGAAGCGGCAATGCTTGTGGCTCTATGTGATTAAAGGGATAGTAACGTCCAAATTAAACTGTCATGACTCAGATAGGGCATGTCATTTTAAACAACTTTCAATATATGCTGTGTTTTCAAATGTTTTAAATTAATAATTTTTGTTCCTCTAAATCTAAAGTTTGAATCAATTTTTTCCATTTTTCAAAAAACCTCAATATTACTTTCTAATTTGAACCAGATATCGTATTGTTCTATGAGAAATTGTTTATATATTGCCTTTTTAAAAGCTTTGAAGGATGGTGCAATAACACTTTTCCATCTTTTCAAGATGAGATTCCTTCCAGTCAAAATTACCATAGTCAAAAATGTCCTTATCTGACGGTAGCTGGTGCCAAAATTAAAAAGATAATATGTTTTCCTTGTAAATTTAATCACCTATTAAAAATCTTATTGATCCAGAATTTACCATTCTCCAAAATGTTTGTATCTTTGGGCATAACCACAGACAATGTAAAAGAATTGCTCTATTCTGTTTACATTTCCCACAAAAGGTTCCTTCCCTAATGTCCCCCATTTGGAGATTTTTTCTGGTGTAATATATGCCATCCAGATCATCTTAATCTGCTGCTCTCGCATAAGTGTTGACAATGATGCTTCCTCTACTCTTTCCATGCTTTTCAATACCGCTACTTTATTATGGTTATCAAAGTGTAGATCTCTCCATTTTGCAATCCCTTTATCAAGATATTTTTTATAATCTGCATTATTTACTATATTATATAGTAATAAAATAGAATAATTACCCCTTTTAAAAGCATTAATTATCGGTGCTAGAATTGGTGAATCCCATGTGCCCCCATGTTACTTTATAAGTTTCAGTATAAAGTCCAAGAGGCAGTCGCACCATAAAAATAGTAATTTTATTAGGTTAATACAAAAGCATAAAAATGCAACGTTTTGAACCACACAGGTTCTTAGTCATGCATATGCTAATCCATTATCTCTCCATTGTGAGAAGATTTGGGAAGAGAGTCCTTGTTTGAAATCGAAGTTACCTTTAATGGATAAAAATTGTGATACAGTGAAATTCATTTTTAAATATTTAAAAATCCGGTGTCCTGCCAAAACTGTATCCTTGAAGAATTCAATTCTTTTAATATATATTGGCAAGTTCTTGATCTCCAAGTATACGATATTTTTTAAATATAGAGGTTTAACTAATTGAGTTTGTGGGGCCTATCTATCAAGCTCTGAATGGAGTTTGATGCCCCGTGTTTCTGGAGAGCCTGCAGGCTCGCCAGAAACAGCACTTATGAAACAGCGGTCACAAAGACCGCTGCTCCATAACCTGTCCACCTGCTCAGAGCAGGCGGACAGACATTGCCGGAAATCAACCTGATCGAGTACGATCGGGTTGATTGACACCCCCTCTTGTGAACTGCTGGTGCAATGCTGAATACAGCGAGCGTGGTCAGCGAGGTCTGGCGGACCTGATCTGCACTGTCGGATCAGGTCCGCCAGACTTTGATAAATTGGGGCCTTAATGTCCAGTTAAGAGAAGTGATTACACTCCAGAATCCAGTCTAAAGCGATTTTGGCCACTGCTACTAGATTATAAATTAGTATATTATGAAGGGATCCGAACGGAGCTTGATGGCCCGTGTTTCTGGTGAGTCTTCAGACTCGCCAGAAACAGCAGTTATGAAGCAGCGGTCGTGGAGCAGCAGTTATGGAACATGGAACAGCAGTCATGGAACAGCAGTTATGAAGCAGTGGTCTGGAGGACCACTTCTCCTGGCTTGGATGAAGACTTCTCCCGGCTTCGTTGAGGACTTCTTGCCGCTTCGATGAGGATTTCTCCCAGCTTCATTGAGGATGGATGTCCGGTCTTCAAAACTGTAAGTGGATCTTCAGGGGGTTAGTGTTAGGTTTTTTTAAGGGTTTATTGGGTGGGTTTTATTTTTAGGTTAGGACTTTGGGCCGCAATAGAGCTAAATGCCCTTTTAAGGGCAATGCCCATCCCAATGCCCTTTTCAGGGCAATGGGGAGCTAAGGTGTTTTTAGTTAGGGTTTTATTTGGGGGGTTGGGTAGGTGGGTGGTGGGTTTTACTGTTGGGGGGTTGTTTGTATTTTTTTTTCAGGTAAAAGACCTGATTTCTTTGGGGCAATGCCCCACAAAAGGCCCTTTTTAGGGTTATTAGATTAGGTGTAATTAGTTTAAATATCTTGTAATTTGTTTTTTATTTTGTGTAATTTAGTGTTTGTTTGTTTTTTTGTAATTTAGGTAATTGTATTTAATTTAGGTAATTTATTTAATTGTAGTGTAGTGTTTGGTGTTAGTATAACTTAGGTTAGGTTTTATTTTACAGGTAAATTTGTATTTATTTTAGCTAGGTAGTTAGTAAATAGTTAATACCTATTTAGTAACTATTCTACCTAGTTAAAATAAATACAAACTTGCCTGTAAAATAAAAATAAACCCTAAGCTAGATACAATGTAACTATTAGTTATATTGTAGCTATCTTAGGGTTTATTTTATAGTTAAGTATTTAGTTTTAAATAGGAATTATTTAGTTATTAATTGTAGGTTTTATTTAGATTTATTTTAATTATATTTAAGTTAGGGGGTGTTAGGGTTAGACTTACGTTTAGGGGTTAATAAATATAGTATAGTTACGGCGATGTTGGGGGTGGCAGATTAGGGGTTAATAATTGTAGGTAGGTGGCGGCAATGTTAGGGGCGGCAGATTAGGGGTTAATAATATTTAACTAATGTTTGCAAGGCAGGAGTGTGGCGGTTTAGGGGTTAATATGTTTATTATAGTGGCGGGGTTAATAAATGTAGGTAGGTTGTGGCGACATTGGGGGAGGGAGATTAGGGGTTAATAAAAATAATGTAGGTGTTGACGATGTTGGGGGCAGCAGATTAGGGGTTCATAAGTATAATTTAGGTGGCAGCGATGTCGGGAGTGGCAGATTAGGGGTTAATAAATATAATGTAGGTGTTGGCGATGTCGGGGCGGCAGATTAGGGGTTAATAAGTGTAAGATTAGGAGTGTTTAGACTCGGGGTTCATGTTAGGGTGTTAGGTGTAAACATAAATTTAGTTTCCCCATAGGAATCAAAGGGGGCTGCGTTACGGAGCTTTACGCTGCTTTATTGCAGGTGTTAGGCTTTTTTTCAGCCAGCTCTCCCCATTGATGTCTATGGGGAAATCGTGCACGAGCACGTACAACCAACTCACTGTTGACTTAAGCAGCGCTGGTATTGGAGTGCGGTATGGAGCACGATTTTGCTCTACGCTCACTTCTTGCCTTTTAACGCTGGATTTAGAAAAACCTGTAATACCAGTGCTGTAGGAAGGTGAGCGGTGACAATAACGTGCAAGTTAGTACCGCACCCCTCATAACGTAAAACTAGTAATCTGGCCGTAAATATATTAAAAAATGTTTTACTTCCTTGAATATCTCAGTTTCTGACTTACGATTTTTCTGGATCCATAATACTTCTGATTTATTCTTGTTAATCCTATAACCTGAGAATGATCCAAATTCCTCTATGTCATCTGGCAGATATTGTTAAAAAAATTCTTTAAATTTCTAGAAAATACTAATAAGTCATTTGCGTAAACTGCCAATTTAATAACCTTCCTGTTCAATTCTATACCCTGAATGTCTTTCCTTAATGCGATTAACAATGGTTCTAATACAATATTAAAAATTAAAGGGGAGAGGGGGCACCCCTGTCTTGTAGCCCGTAATAATGAAAAATAGGGAGTTTTAATATTATTTATAACCAGTGCCGTCTTAGATTTCCTATATAACATTTCTATCATATTGTAACAATTACCTAAATATCCAAACTTAGAAAGAGTCCCATAGTAAGTAGATGGTCCCATATAATGGAGTCAAACGCATTGCATGCATCCAGAGATATTATAGATAGATCTTCTTGAACTTCTCTCTTATTATATTTTCTATTATACCAGGGGCGCGATCCGATATACGGCGCAGGTGCCGTAAGTCTGTTAAACTAGCGATGTCCAGAAAAAAAAGCGTAACTACAAATTTCTGGAGTCGCTAGTGACTTACGGCACTTTAGAAACTGCCGGCGCTTAAGAAAAGTAAAGGAAATATAAAATTTCCCGTAAAAGTCTAACCTGCCTCACAAAAATAGCCCGACACGTACAACCCCTATATCCGCAATCCCCCCTCTCACTACTACTAATAAATATATGAACCCCTAGACCGACAAACCCCCACAACGCAATAAGCCTAATTATTAACCCCTAAACCGCCATAGCCCACACCGCAATTAACCTATTTAAGTATTAACCCCTAAACCGCCATGTATTAACCCCTAATCTGCCACCGCCAATGTCGCCGCCACTATAATAAATGTATTAACCCCTAAACCTAAGTCTTACCCTAACCCTAATACCCCCCTAACTTAAATATTATTTTAATAAATCTAAATAATATTACTATTATTAACTAAATTATTCCTATTTAAAACTAAATACTTACCTATAAAATAAACCCTAAGATAGCTACAATATAATTAATAATTACATTGTAGCTATTTTAGGATTTATTTTTATTTTACAGGCAACTTTGTATTTATTTTAACTAGGTACAATAGCTTTTAAATAGTTAATAACTATTTAATAGCTGCCTAGTTAAAATAATTACAAATTTACCTGTAAAATAAAACCTAACCTAAGTTACAATTACACCTAACACTACACTATCATTAAATTAATTAAATAAGTTAACTAGAATTAGCTAAAATTAAATACAATAAAATAAAATAAACTATAGTACAAAAAAAACAAACACTAAATTACAGAAAATAAAAAATGACAAGAAGTTTAAACTAATTACACCTAATCTAAGCCCCCTAATAAAATAAAAAAGCCCCCCAAAATAATAAAATGCCCTACCCTATACTAAATTACAAATAGCCCTTAAAAGGGCTTTTTGCAGGGCATTGCCCCAAAGTAATCAGCTCTTTTACCTGTAAAAAAAGAAATACAACCCCCCAACATTACAACCCACCACCCACACACCCCTACTCTAAAACCCACCTAATCCCCCCTTAATAAAACCTAACACTACCTCCTTGAAGATCACCCTACCTTGAGCCGTCTTCACCCAGCCAGGCACAAGTGGTCATCCGATCCGGGCAGAAGTCTTCATCCGATCAGGGCAGAAGAGGACATCCATACCGGCAGAAGTCTTCATCCTATCCGGGCAGAAGAGGACATCCGGACCGGCAGAAGTCTTCATCCAAGTGGCATCTTCTATCTTCTTCCATCCGACGAGGAGCAGCTCCATCTTGAAGACATCCAACGCGGAGCATCCTTCTAGCACGACGACTACTCAACGAATGATGGTTCCTTTAAATGACGTCATCCAAGATGGCGTCCCTCGAATTCCAATTGGCTGATAGGATTCTATCAGCCAATCGGAATTAAGGTAGGAAAAATCCGATTGGCTGATTTAATCAGCCAATCGGATTGAAATTCAATCCGGTCCGGAACTTCTGCCGGTCCGGATGTCCTATTCTGCCCGGATAGGATGAAGACTTCTGCAGGTCTGGATGTCCTCTTCTGCTCCGATTGGATGAAGACTTCTGCCCGGATCAGATGACCACTTGTGCCCGGCTGGGTGAAGACGGCTCAAGTTAGGGTGATCTTCAAGGGGTTTATTAAGGGGGTATTGGGTGGGTTTTAGAGTAGGGGTATGTGGGTGGTGGGTTGTATTTCTTTTTTTACAGGTAAAAGAGCTGATTACTTTGGGGAAATGCCCCGCAAAAAGCCCTTTTAAGGGCTATTTGTAATTTAGTATAGGGTAGGGCATTTTATTATTTTGGGGGGCTTTTTTATTTTATTAGGGGGCTTAGATTAGGTGTAATTAGTTTAAACTTCTTGTAATTTTTTTTATTTTCTGTAATTTAGTGTTTGTTTTTTTGTACTATAGTTTATTTGATTTTAGGTAATTGTAGTTAATTTATTTAATTAATTTAATGATAGTGTAGTGTTAGGTGTAATTGTAACTTAGGTTAGGTTTTATTTTACAGGTACATTTGTAATTATTTTAACTAGGTAGCTATTAAATAGTTATCAACTATTTAATAGCTATTGTACCTAGTTAAAATAAATACAAAGTTGCCTGTAAAATAAAAATAAATCCTAAAATAGCTACAATGTAATTATTAATTATATTGTAGCTATCTTAGGGTTTGTTTTATAGGTAAGTATTTAGTTTTAAATAGGAATACTTTAGTTAATAATAGTAATATTATTTAGATTTATTTAAATAATATTTAAGTTAGGGGGGTGTTAGGGTTAGACTTAGGTTTAGGGGTTAATCACTTTATTATAGTGGCCGCGACGTTGGCGGCGGCAGATTAGGGGTTAATAGATATAATTGGCTATGGTGGTTTAGGGGTTAATACTATAATAGGTTTATTGCGGTGTGGGCTATGGTGGTTTAGGGGTTAATACACTTTATTAGTTATTGCGGTGGGGGATTGCGGTTAACAGGTAGATAGACATTGCGCATGCGTTAGGTGTTAGTTTTTTTTTTTTACAGGCATTTTAGGGACTTACGGTGCTCCCATACTCAGCGCAAGGCCTGCTATGGCTGCTTTTTATGGCGAGGTGAAAATGGAGTAAGATTTCTCCATTTTCACCACGTAAGGCCTTGCGCTGGATATTGGATACCGATTTACGACGCGGCCCCATGTTAGCTTATGGGAGTAAAAATTGCGAGTAACGGGTGAAATATACGTGCCACATTTATATGCGGTGCTGTATATAGGATACCAAAAACGTGCAACAACCGGCGTCGCCAGCTTTTGCGGGCAACGCTGCATATGTAATGGGGCCCCAGTAATCTGTAATTATTAAAAAAAAAAAAACTTTCTTAGATTATTATTAGAAGAGCATCCTTTCATAAAACCTGTTTGGTCAGAATGAATGATTGTACCTAGGGAAGCCTGAAATCTTTTTGCCAAAATATTTGTTATAATCTTATAATCAATGATTGGGAAAGCCAATAGGATGAGAGCTGCTCTAATCCTATTGGCTGATTGGAACCTTTCAGTCAATAGGAATGCAAGGGACGCCATCTTGGATGACATCAGTTGCATTCAAGTTCCAGTTTACGACGGCGACCGTATTGAAGAGGAGCTCCGCGACGGATGTCTTCAGGATGGACCTGCTCTGCGCCAGATGGATGAAAATAGAAGAGGCCGCATGGATGAAGAAGTCGCCGGATGGATGAAGATGGAAGAGGCCGCCCGGATGAAGAATTCTTGCCGGCTGGATGGATCCTTCAAGCAGAACTTCAAAAACTGTAAGTGGATCGTCGGGGGTTAGTGTTAGGTTTATTTAAGGGTTTTTTGGGTGGGTTTTATTTTTAGAGTAGGGTCTGGGCAGGTAAAATAGCTAAATGCCCTTTTCAGGGCGATGGGGAGCTTAGGTTTTTTAGATAGGCTTTTTATTTGGGGGTTTTGGGTGGTGGGTTTTACTGTTGGGGGTGTTTGTATTTTTTTTTACAGGTAAAAGAGCTGATTTCTTTGGGGCAATGCCCCGCAAAAGGCCCTTTTAAGGGCCAGTGGTAGTTTATCGTAGGCTAGTTTTTTTTTATTTTTTGGGGGGGTTATTTTGATAGGGCTATTAGATTAGTTGTAATTTGCAGAGAGATCGTCTTCAGAGGAGAATATTTCAGTATGTTGTCGGTTATCAAAAATTTCCTCAGTTTTATGAGAAGTTTTAAAAGACCTTTTTTACGTTTATTAGAAGGTGGAATAGCAGACATAGCCTTCTGTATTGCATCAGCAATATAATTTTTCATATCAACAGGGATATCAAGTACATTAGATGTTGAGGGAACAACAGGTGCTGTACTAGTACTAATAGAAACATTATTGGCATGCAAAAGCTTATCATAGAAACATAGAAACATAGATATTGATGGCAGATAAGAGCCATAGGCTCAGCAAGTCTGCCCGATATTATCTAAAAGTATAAACCTATCTAGTTTGTAGGATAGCCTTATGCTTGTCCCATGCATTTTTAAAGTCCCCCACAGTGTTTGTCGCTACTACCTCTTGAGGAAGTTTATTCCATAAAGAAGTACTACCTTAAATTACTCCTGAATCTACTACCCTTTAGCTTGAGCTCATGACCCCTTGTTCTTGAATTTTCCATTTTATGTAAAATACCCACAGCCTCAGTTTTACTAAGCCCTTTAACGTACTTGAAAGTTGCTATCATATCACCTCTTTCCCTTCTCTCCTCTAAGCTATACATATTTAGGTCATTTACCATTTTGGTAGCCCTCCTTTGCACAGATTCAAGTTTGTTAATATCCTTCTGAAGATATGGCCTCCAGAACTGCACACAATACTCAAGATGAGGCCTAACTAATGATCTATAAAGTGGCATAAGAACCTTACTATTTCTGCTGCAAATACCTCTACCAATACATCCAAGCATTCTGCTAGCCTTACTCGCTTACTACATTGTTTACTAAATTTTAAATAATCTGAAATAATAATTCCCAAGTCCTGTATCTGTAACAGTCAGTAAAGTGTCATTGAGTCTGTAATTAACATTTGGATTTTTCTTTCCTAAATGCATTATTTCACACTTTGCTGTGTTAAACTTTAGATCCCAGTCGTTTGTCCAATCCTCCAATTGTTGTATATAACTTCTCACCCCCCCCCCCCCCCGGAACATCCACTCTGTTACAATTTTTTGTATCATCTGCAAACAGACATACTTTCCCCTGTAGCCCTTTGCTGATATCACAGATAAATATGTTAAACAAAACAGGCCCCAGAACTGACCCCTGAGGAACACCACTAGTAACAGCCCCCTCTGCTGAATGAACTCCATTAACTAAGACACTTTGTTTTCTGTCCTTAAGCCAGCATTCCACCCAGTTCACAATTTTTGAATCTAGACCAAGGAGATACAGTTTGTGAATTAATTTATTGTGTGGGACGGTGTCAATTGCTTTGCTGAAATCTAGATATGCTACATCAACTGCTCCTCCCTTGTCTAATACTTTTGTTACATAATCAAAGAGGTCAATTAGATTAGTCTGACATGATCTCCCTGAAGTAAAACCATGCTGATTTTGGTCATCTAAATTGTTTGTCTTTATGTAAGTCATAATTCTTTCTTTTAAGACATTTTCCATTAATTTCCCTACTACTGAAGTTAAACTAACTGGCCTGTAGTTACCAGATTCTTCTCTACTGCCCTTTATTCTTATATATATATATATATATATATATATATATATATATATATATATATATATATATATATCATGACAACTGTTACATAATATAGCCGAAGATATAATCTCAGCTTGCTTTCAAACAGATACACTTAGCTTTGGTAGAACTGTGTTCAGGCAACATGGTTCCTACAGTAGCTTCTGAGACAGGATCAGACTGAGATATCTTGCAAAATGAAAAAGAAAAAATAACATTTAAACAAAATATCCAATTTCTTCATATAGCAGTTTCAGGAATGGGGATAAATGCATATGCTAAATAAGCAGAAAAGCAAACAGCATAGTCCTCTAGAATATAAAGAGAGCAGGGAGCATAAAGGAAATGGGGTAATATGACCAAAAAAATATTTGGCGCCAAGTATGATGCACAATGCAAAGTGAATTTTTTTTGGCACCAAACAACATCCGGAAATGACGCAACACGCGTCATACCAAGCGCGACTTTGTGCCAAACAAACTAACGTCAATAAAGATGCAGGATTTGATGAAACTTGCGACACTATAGACGCAAATTTGCACCAAAAAAAATTTACGCCAAAAATGAAGCAATAAATAACAGCATTTTGCGAGCCTAGATTTGACCTGGAATTTTAAGTAAAAAACAAGTCAAATCGAAAAAAAAGACTAAACCCCAGGTAAGAAAATTTTAAAAAATAACTTCCTTAAACATGATTCTCATACTGAAACTGTTAGACTGCAAAAGGAAATACACATAGACCTGACTCATGGCAAATATATGTAAAATACATATATTTAAAACTTTATTTTAATACATAATGTGCCAAACATAGCTGAGAGTGTCTTAAATAATAATACATACTTACCGAAGACACCCATCCACATATATCAGACAGACAAACCAGTACTGAATACTATAAAAACCAGGGGAATACATCCAATATTGCATTTGTTATTGCATTTTTTTTTTTTTTTTGGTATAATAATCAGCAGCAATGAGGATATATGATTAAAAATGAATTTAATAATAATAAAAGCAATTAAAAATACATATATCACTCATGCACTATGAGTAAGTGACATGCAACGCGTTTCTCGGTTTCCACCATTTCAATATCTGCCTGATGAAACGGTGGAAACCGAGAAACGCGTTGCATGTCACTTACTCATAGTGCATGAGTGATATATGTATTTTTAATTGCTTTTATTATTATTAAATTCATTTTTAATCATATATCCTCATTGCTGCTGATTATTATACCATCTGAGCTACCTGTTGATCCTGCATGCTGTGGAGTTTCCTGTTGCACATCCTACACAGCCAGCTGGTTTGCTGAGAAAGCCAGCCTGCTCCTATTGGTACAATTGGGTGCCGCCATAGAATCTCCTGATCCCTATACTGCTGGACCCAGCATATACAGTCTGCTAAGACATACAGATTCCTACCTTAGGATTTCATGGAGCGCCTGTACAGCTAGCTGGTTTGCTGTGAATACCAGCCTGCTCCTATAGGCACATTTGAGTGCCTTTCCATATTGTGAGTACCCTGCACTTGTTCTATTTCTGATGCTAGCTTTTACAGATTCACACATATGGCGCCTCTTTCCTTGTATTTGATTTCAGTACTGAATACTATCAGCAGAGTAGGGAGGTAGGAGATGAATCCCTACGACCGATAACAGAGAACTCCTGAGTGAAACCATAAAAATCAACAGGCAATAATATCTTCACGTCCCTCTGACAAACACTGTACTCTGAGAGGAATTGGGCTTCAGAATGCTTAGAAGCGCTTATCATAGAAGAAATCATAAAAATCAAGCACAAACTTACTTCACCACCTCCATAGGAGGCAAAGTTTGTAAAACTGAAGTATGTGTGTGGTGGGAGGTGTATTTATAGCAAATGTTACGCATAACGCTCTATGCCTTAGTATTGCTCCTCTAAGTTTGCATTTTCAACAAAAAAATCCATGTTATTGCATTTGTTAGTTGCAGGTAACCACCAGATAAAGAGTAATTATGGAGGGGTGTTACACCATCTAGGCCCTACTCTTGCAGGAACTCACTTAGCTAGCTTTGCGCATATTAATAAGGAGTTACACACCTAGTTTTACCCCCATATGTGTGTCCAGCAATTTTAGTATATGAAAGAATATTCATTATAGGGAAGCAGCACTTATCTTGTCCTTGTCTCATTGGTAATTCAAGCCTGTGAGTAGACTTCTCCTTCAAGCATCTCAGCTGGAGTCTCCCTTCAATAGCGGGCTTACCGGTGGGTCCCTTCTCAGGCCTATTGTATGCCTGCGTGTTGGTCCCTTATTCCCCTCACTGTGGGGCCATGGATATTGGTGTCCCTGCTACCTCTGTTCGCCGCTCGTACGTGGGTCCTGGTGGGTAGTACACTCCTGTGGGGATAGCGATGTCGCCTGGATGTAATTGGAGCATTCCTTCCCACTCGCTGGGCTTCCCAGCTGGCGTATTCGATATCTTTCCTCCCACTAACCACATTGCAGCCTCAACATGATTGTTATAGTCTTGCCTATGAGAACTCTACAGTGTGGCTTGTACACAGGTCTCCAATCTCAGTGAGCGCACTCGCACGCACCCACTCTCATGGCCACGCCCGCCACCGGACAACTCTACATTTTAAACAACTTTCTAATTTACTTTTATCATCAAATTTGCTTTGTTCTCTTGTTATTCTTAGTTGAAAGCTAAACCTAGGTAGGCTCATATGCTAATTTCTAAGCTCTTGAAGGTCGCCTCTTATATGAATGTATGTGACAGTTTTTCACAGCTAGAGGGCGTTAGTTCATGTGTTTCATATAGATAACATTGTGCTCATGTACGTGAAGTTATTTAAAAGTCAGCACTAATTGTCTCAAATGCAAGTCTGTCAAAAGATCTGAGATAAGGAGGCAGTCTGCAGAAGCTTAGATACAAGGTAACTTCAGAGGTAAAAAGTATCGGCTAGATTATGAGTTGTGCGTTAAGGTAAAAAGCAGCGTTAACAGGTCCTAACGCTGCTTTTTTACGGCCGCTGGTATTATGAGTCTTGCAGGTATAGGGGCCCGCACACTTTGTTGGCCTTACCGCAAACCGACTTACGTAAACTTCGTAAACCCTTTTTTCTATGGGACTTCCATAGCGCTGGTATTACGAATCTATCCTGGGAGGCCAAAAAGTGAGTGGTACAGCCTATACCGGCAAGATCCGTAACGCATTTTAAAGTCAGTAGTTATGAGTTTTACACTACAAAGCTGTAGCATAAAACTCATAACTAAAGTGTTACAAAGTGCACTAACACCCATAAACTACCTATTAACCCCTAAACCGAGGCCCTTCGCATCGCAAACACTATAATAAAATTATTAACCCCTAATCTGCCGCTCCCGACAACGCCGCCACTATAATAAACATATTAACCCCTAAACCGTTGCACTCCCGCCTCGCAAACACTAGTTAAATATTATTAACCCCTAATCTGCCGCCCCTAACATCGCCGCCAATTAACCCCTAATCTGCCGCTCCGGACATCGCCGCCACCTACATTATATTTATTAACCCCTAATCCGCAGCCCCCAACGTCGCCGCCATTATATTAAATGTATTAACCCCTAAATCTAAGTCTAACCCTAACACCTAAAATAAATACAAATTTAAAACCTAACCTAAGTTAACAACACCTAACACTACACTACAATGAAATAAATTAAATTAAATTAGCTAAATCACAAAAAAACACTAAATTACAGAAAATAATAAACAAATTACAAGATATTTAAACTAATTACACCGATTCTAAGAGCCCTATCAAAATAAAAAAGCCCACCCAAAATAAAAAAAAAACCTAGCCTAAACTAAACTATCAATAGCCCTTAAAAGGGCCTTTTGTGGGGCATTGCCCCAAAGAAATCAGTTATTTTACCTGTAAAAAAAAATACAAACAACCCACCCAACAGTAAAACCCACCACCCACACAATCAACTCCCCAAATAAAAGCCTAACTAAAAAAACCTAAGCTCCCCATTGCCCTGAAAAGGGCATTTGGATGGGCATTGCCCTTAAAAGGGCATTTAGCTCTATTGCAGGCCCAAAGCCCTAACCTAAAAAATAAACCCACCCAATACACCCTTAAATAAATCCTAACACTAACCCCCGAAGATTCACTTACCGGGAGAAGTCTTCATCCAAGCGGCAAGATGTCCTCAACGAAGCCGGCAGAAGTGGTCCCCCAGACGGGCAGAAGTGGTCCTCCAGACGGGCAGAAGTCTACATCCAGACGGCATCTTCTATCTTCATCCTTCCGGCGCGGAGCGGGTCCATCTTCAAGACATCCGGCGCGGAGCATCCTCTTCTTCCGACGGACTAATGATGAATGAAGGTACCTTTAAATTACGTCATCCAAGATGGCGTCCCTTAGATTCCGATTGGCTGATAGAATTCTATCAGCCAATCGGAATTAAGGTAGAAAAAATCAGCCAATAGGATTGAGCTCACATTCCATTGGCTGATTGGAACAGCCATTAGAATGCAAGCTTAATCCTATTGGCTGATTGAGGGGTTGTTTGTATTTTTTTTTACAGGTAAAAGAGCTGATTTCTTTGGGGCAATGCAAAAGGCCCTTTTAAGGGCTATTGATAGTTTAGTTTAAGCTAGGGCTTTTTTTAATTTTGGGTGAGCTTTTTTTATTTTGATAGGGCTCTTAGATTAGGTGTAATTAGTTTAAATATCTTGTAAATTGTTTTTTATTTTCTGTAATTTAGTGTTTGTTTGTTTTTTGGTGATTTAGCTAATTTAATTTAATTTATTTAATTGTATTTAATCTAGGGGATTTATTTAATTGTAGTGTAGTGTTAGGTGTTAGTGTAACTTAGGTTAGGTTTTATTTTACAGGTAAATTTGTATTTATTTTAGCTAGGTAGTTATTAAATAGTTAATAACTATTTAATAACTATTCTACCTAGTTAAAATAAATACAAACTTGCCTGTAAAATAAAAATAAACCCTAAAATAGCTACAATGTAACTATTAGTTATATTGTAGCTATCTTAGGGTTTATTTTATAGGTATTTAGTTTAAATAGGAATAATTTAGTTAATGATAGTAATTTTATTTAAATTATCTTTAAGTTAGGGGGTGATAGGGTTAGGGTTAGACTTAGATTTATGGGTTAATACATTTAATATAGTGGTGGCGACGTTGGGGGCAGCAGATTAGGGGTTAATAAGTGTAAGTAGGTTGCGGCAACATTGGGGGCGGCAGATTAGGGGTTAATAAATATAATGTAGGTGTCGGCGATGTTGGGGGCAGCAGATTAGGGGTTAATAAATATAATGTAGGTGGCGGCGATGTCCGGAGCGGCAGATTAGGAGTTAATAAGAATAATGTAGGTGTCGGCGATGTCGGGGGCGGCAGATTAGGGGTTAATAAGTGTAAGATTAGGGGTGTTTAGACTCGGGGTTCATGTTAGGGTGTTAGGTGTAAACATAAAATGTGTTTCCCCATAGGAAACAATCGGGCTGCGTTACTGAGTTTTACGTTGCTTTTTGGCAGGTGTTAGACTTTTTCTCAGCTGGCTCTCCCCATTGATGTCTATGGGGAAATCATGCACGAGCATGTGCGACCAGCTCACCTCTGACTTTAGCAGCGCTGGTATTGAAGTGCAGTATGGAGCTCAATTTTGCTCTATGCTCACTTCTTGCCTTTTAACGCCGTAATACCAGCGCTGTAGGTAAGTGAGCCGTGAGAAAAAACTGCTCGTTAGCACCGCACAGCTCATAACGCAAAACTCATAATCTGGCAGTATATTTCTATAACAGTTTTGGTTTTGTAAAACTGGTGAATGGTAAATAAAGGGATTATCTATGTTTTTGAACAATAACATTTTCGGTGTTTACTGTCCCTTTAACAGCTTTGTGGGAGTTAAATACATACACCTAGATTACGAGTTTTGCACTAAACAGGGTGCGAAACAAACGCAACAAAAGTTGTGTTATTTCACCCCCATATCGCTGCCATTACGAGTTTCTGAAAATCCTCCTTATGCGTGCGATATGGTGGCGTTAAGCTCCATACCGCACAAAAGCCAAGGGCTGAGAATACGTGCTTGTGCACGCTTTCCCCTATAGACATCAATGGGGAGAGAGTGTTAGAAAAAAACCTAACAACTGAAGTGCGGAATAGAGATTGCCGTAACGCAACCCCATTGATGTCTATGGGGGAAAAAAAGTTAAAGGGACACTATACCCAAACATTTTCTTTCATGATTAAGGTAGAGAATATAATTTTAAACAACATTCCAATTTACTTCTATTACCTAATTTGCTTTATTCTTTAGATATACTTTAATGAAGAAATAGCAATGCACACAGTGAACCAATCACAGGAGGCATCTATGTGCAGCTACCAATCAGCAGCTACTAAGCATATCTAGATATGGTTTTCAGCAAAGAATATCAAGAGAATGAAGCAAAATAGATAATAGAAGTAAATTAGAAAGTTGTTTATAATTGTATGCTCTTTCTAAATCGTGAAAGAAAAAATTTGGGTTTCATGTCCATTTAAGTTTAAACCTAACACCCTAGCATAAACCCAGGGCCGCCATCAGGGGGTGACAGGGGTGACTCCTGTCAGGGGCCCAATGGGCCAGGGGGGCCCCATGAGGCAAGAACTAAAAAAAAAAAAATTTTGCCAGCCACCAGTGGGTACTACAGCAGAGTGCTATTTGAGCATGGGAAATGTTATTACAAGGAGTAAAGTATTAGCAAGTGTTTCCTCCTGTGAGTGTTTCTGTGGGTGTCTGTGTTTATGTCTTTGTGCTTTGGTTTGTGTCTCTATGAGTGTGTATGTATTATTTTTTTCTGTGGGTCTCTCTGTGAGGGTGGGTGTGTATGTATTTGTGCATTTCCTGTGGATGTATGTGAGGGTGTGTGCATATGTATTTGAGCTTTTTCTCTGGATGCCTCTGTGAGGGTGGGTTTGTATGTCTGTGTTTTCTGTGGGTGTCTCTGTGAGGGTGTGTGTGTGTATGTATGTCTGTTTTCTGTGGATGTCTCTGTGAGGGTGTGTGTTTTCTGTGGGTGTCTCTGTGAGGGTGTGTGTATGTCTTTCTGTGTTTTCTGTGGTTGTTTCTCTGTGTGAGTTTTCTGTGTGTGTCTCTGTGTGTATATGTCTTTCTGTGTTTTCTGTGGTTGTTTCTCTGTGTGAGTTTTCTGTGGGTGTCTGTGAGTGTGTATGTCTTTTTGTGTTTTCTGTGGTTGTTTCTCTGTGTGAGTTTTCTGTGGGTGTCTGTGAGTGTGTATGTCTTTTTGTGTTTTCTGTGGTTGTTTCTCTGTGTGAGTTTTCTGTGTGTGTCTCTGTGTGTATATGTCTTTCTGTGTTTTCTGTGGTTGTTTCTCTGTGTGAGATTTCTGTGGGTGTCTGTGAGTGTGTATGTCTTTTTGTGTTTTCTGTGGTTGTTTCTCTGTGTGAGTTTTCTGTGTGTCTCTGTGTGTGTATGTATTTTTGTGTTTTCTGTGGTTGTTTCTCTGTGTGAGTTTTCTGTGTGTGTCTCTGTGTGTGTATGTCTTTCTGTGTTTTCTGTGGTTGTTTCTCTGTGTGAGTTTTCTGTGGGTGTCTGTGAGTGTGTATGTCTTTTTGTGTTTTCTGTGGTTGTTTCTCTGTGTGAGTTTTCTGTGGGTGTCTGTGAGTGTGTATGTCTTTTTGTGTTTTCTGTGGTTGTTTCTCTGTGTGAGTTTTCTGGGTGTGTCTCTGTGTGTGTATGTCTTTCTGTGTTTTCTGTGGTTGTTTCTCTGTGTGAGGTTTCTGTGGGTGTCTGTGAGTGTGTATGTCTTTTTGTGTTTTCTGTGGTTGTTTCTCTGTGTGAGTTTTCTGTGTGTGTCTCTGTGTGTGTATGTCTTTTTGTGTTTTCTGTGGTTGTTTCTCTGTGTGAGTTTTCTGTGTGTCTCTGTGTGTGTATGTCTTTTTGTGTTTTCTGTGGTTGTTTCTCTGTGTGAGTTTTCTGTGTGTCTCTGTGTGTGTATGTCTTTTTGTGTTTTCTGTGGTTGTTTCTCTGTGTGAGTTTTCTGTGTGTGTCTCTGTGTGTGTATGTCTTTCTGTGTTTTCTGTGGTTGTTTCTCTGTGTGAGTTTTCTGTGGGTGTCTGTGAGTGTGTATGTCTTTTTGTGTTTTCTGTGGTTGTTTCTCTGTGTGAGATTTCTGTGGGTGTCTGTGAGTGTGTATGTCTTTTTGTGTTTTCTGTGGTTGTTTCTCTGTGTGAGTTTTCTGTGTGTGTCTCTGTGTGTGTATGTCTTTCTGTGTTTTCTGTGGTTGTTTCTCTGTGTGAGTTTTCTGTGGGTGTCTGTGAGTGTGTATGTCTTTTTGTGTTTTCTGTGGTTGTTTCTCTGTGTGAGTTTTCTGTGTGTGTCTCTGTGTGTGTATGTCTTTTTGTGTTTTCTGTGGTTGTTTCTCTGTGTGAGTTTTCTGTGGGTGTCTCTGTTTGTGTGTGTATGTCTTTTTGTGTTTTCTGAGGCTGTCTCTGTCTGTGTTTCCTTAGGTGTATGTGCAAGTTTTAGTTTGTGTATCCATTGTCTGTTCCGTTTTAGGACATGTTGACCTTATTACTGATTATTCACATCTTTCTACAGACTTTCTATGAGACCTTTCCGGAAGTCACCAATCTACCATTTAACCTTTAAATTATTGTTTAGGCATTTCAGGGCCCTTTCTTTCAGCCACTGCATGTTGTTGTCATCATTTAGTTGACATCTTCCTTTACAAAAAGATAATCAGAACTCCATATTTTGTTTTCTAAACCTCCTTTTTTTACAAAACTGCAGTTTACCTCATTACTTGTCAGGTCAATGTAAACAAGTGCTAAGTGTCTGTTTGGGTGTCTGAGTGAGTTTCTTTGCGTGTCTGCTAGAGTGTCTATATGTGAATCCTTATGTGTGAGTGTGTGTGTTTCAGTGTATGAGTGTGTCTGTGTGTGTGTATGTTACTACCTTTACAACATTTCCAAGTTTAAATAGACACTTAAGAATAAAGTGCATATACGTTTTAGTCACTTGGTCAAAAATTGCACATTTCAAAGGAGGGGGGGGCCTGATCAATGGTTAAGTCAGGGGCCCCAAAATTTCTAGTGGCGGCCCTGCATAAACCCCTAGTCTAAACACCCCTAACCCGCCGCCCCTGACATCGCTGCCACCAAAATAAAGTTATTAACCCGTATTCTGCTGCTCCCCAACATCGCCACCACCAAAATAAAGTTATTAACCCATAATCTGCCGCTCCCGACATTGCCGCCACTAACAAAAGTTATTAACCCCTATTCCGCTGCTTCCTGACATCACCGCCACTATAAGAAAGTTATTAACCCCTATTCCCCTGCACCCCGACATAGCCGCCACTATAATAAAGTTATTAACTCCTATTCCCCCGCACCCCGACATCGCCAACACTATAATAAAGTTATTAACCCCTATTCCGCCTCTCCCCAACATCGCCGCCACTTAATAAAGTTTTGAACCCCTAAACCTCCGGCCTCCCACATCTCCACCACTAGATAAACCTATTAACCCCTAAACTGCCGGGCCCCCACATCGCAAAACACTAAATTAAACTATTAACCCCTAAACCTAATACCCCCCTAACTTTAAATTAAAATTACAATATAACTATTTAAATAAATAAAAACGTACCTGTGAAATAAAAATAAACCTAACATTAAACTATAAATTAACCTAACATAACTAATCTAATAAAATAAAATATACTACCAATTAAAATATCTAAATTACAAATTTAAACAAACCTACGAAAATTTAAATAATCTAAGTTTACCAAAAATAATTAACACTAAAATCATGAAAAATAAAAGAACACTAAGATTACAAAAAAATAAACGAAATTATCAAAAATAAAAACAATTACACCTAATCTAATAGCCCTATAAAAATAAAAAAGCCCCCCAAAATAAAAACACCCCCTAGCCTACAATAAACTACCAATAAACCTTAAAAGGGCCTATTGTAGGGCATTGCCCTAAAGAAATCAGCTCTTTTACCTGTAAAAATATACAAAGTACCCCCAACAGTCATTTGTATGGGCATTGCCCTCTTTTAGCTCTTTTGCATTGCCCTTAAAAGGGCATTCAGCTCGATTTCCAAGCCCAAAGCCCTTATCTAAAAAAAAACAACACCAGAAGGTTTCTGAAGTCCGGACATCCAGCTCCATCCAGGCGGCGAGGTCTTCATCCAGACGGCAAGGTCTTCATCCAGGCGGCGAGGTCTTCCTCCATCCCGGGGGCGTCTTCTATCTTCATCCCAGCAGCGCAGAGTGGAACCATCCTGGAAGCTGATCCAATCCTGCGCAGAGCGTCCTCTTCATACGGTCGCCGCCGTACACTGAAGTTGAATGCAAGGTAGCCGTTTCAAAATGGCGTCCTTTGCATTCCTATTGGCTGATTTGATTCTTCAAATTCAAATTAGCCAATAGGATGAGAGCTACTAAAATCATATTGACTGTTTAAAACAGCCAATAGGATGAGAGCTACTGTTTTTTACTGTTGGGGGGACTTTGTATTTTTTTTACAGGTAAAAAGAGCTGATTTCTTTAGGGCAATGCCCTACAAAAGGCCCTTTTAAGGGCTATTGGTAGTTTATTGTAGGCTAGGGGTTGTTTTTATTTTGGGGGGCTTTTTTTATAGGGCTATTAGATTAGGTGTAATTGTTTTTATTTTTGATTATTTCGTTTATTTTTTGTAATTTTAGTGTTTTTTTTATTTTTCGTGATTTTAGTGTATATTTCTGGTAAACAGATTATTTACATTTTTCGTAGGATTTGTTTTTTTTTTGTTTTTGTTTTTTTTTTCAGATTTGGTATCAGATTTTATTGTTAAAACTTGGAAAAGGCCAATGACTATGTATTGTGCAGTGTGTGTGTTTATGTATGTAAGTTGTGAATATACTGTATATGTGTGTGTGCGTTTACGGTGTATGTATGTATTGTGTGTGTATGTGTGTGTGCAATGTGTGTGTACATTGCGTGTTTGTACAGTGTGTACATATATAATATGTATTTGTGTTTGTATGTCTGTGTCTACTGTGTGTTTGTATAAAGTATGTATGTATGTATGTATCTTGTATATGTGTGTGTACTTTATCTGTGTATTTGTATACAGTCTGTGTGTGTATTTGAATACTTTGTATGTGTGTGTCAGTGTATGTGTGCGTGTGTGTACTGTCAGAGTCTATTAGGATTTGGTTTTTTTTAGTTGTAATTTAGATTTTTTTTTAATTTTTCTGTGTTAGGTTTTTTAAATTTGTAATTTAGATTTTTTAATTGGTAGTATTTTTTATTTTATTAGAATAGTTATGTTAGGTTAATTTATAGTATAATATAGGTTTATTTTTATTTCACAGGTAAGTTTTTATTTATTTAAGTAGAGTTATATTGTAATTTTAATTTAAAGTTAGGTGGGTGTTAGGTTTAGGGGTTAATAGTGTAATTTAGTGTTTTGCAATGTGGTGGGCCAATGGTTTAGGGGTTAATAGGATTATTTAGTGGAGGAGATGTGGGAGACCAGAGGTTTAGGGGTTAATAACTTTATTTAGTGGCGGCGATGTCAGGGAGTGGCGAATAGGGGTTAATAACTTTATTATAGTGGCGGCGATGTCGGGGAGTGGTGGTTTAAATATATATATTTAAATAAATATATTTAAATAGTGTTGGCAATGTGGGTGGGCTGCAGATTAGGGGTTAAAATGTAGTTTATGGGTGTTAGTGTACTTTGTAACAGTTTAGCGAAACATTTTTGTTACACAAAATCCATAACTATTGCTCTCAGACGGCGTTATGGATCGTGTCGGTATAGGCTGTAACGCAAGTATTTTAGCCTCACCGCATAACCTGTAATATCGGCGCTATGGAAATCCCATTCAAAAACGTAATTTTTTTGAGTGCTCATTGACGTTGCGTTACAGGCTAAAATGCTTGCGGTATAGCTATTCCGACACGACTCCCAATAGTGCGTTCCTGCTTTTACACTGAAATTGCCATTTTTTCAGCGTTAAAAGCCGCAACGCAAAACTCGTAATCTAGCTGATAGTTATTTAGGATCATCGATGTAAACTAGAGTATGATAGTTTAGCTTTAGAACATTCCTTCTCTACATGATTCTCTATACAGATTTCAGGGTGAATGTACTACAAATTACAGCACCCATGATTAGCCGCATGCTGTTTAAATCCCTAATCTGTTTAGCCTCAAATAAAACTGAGAAGTTCTGAGCAACTAGATTCCTTTTTACTGTGTAAGAGTTCAGGGATTTGATATTTTTAATGTTGCAGAAGTGGCCCAAGAGAAATAGATCAATGTGAGAGGCAGCACTTCCTTATTCATAGCTCTGCGTTCCTCCAACCAGCTGCTGTGTCCAGCATCACATTCACTAGAAAAACACATTCTTGTTACTCCCTTCGCCATTTACTTATTGGGTATCGGCAAACTAGAAGACAAATACAAAGATTTGCAGAAGATACAACAGAAATTGGTTTCCATAATCAGAATGGAGCTCTTTGGCTATCGCAAGTCAATGCAAAATACTGTGCCACTGAAGTCCCCCAACAGGAATGAGACCCCTACACTGACCCTGAGCATTTGTTTCTTGTCATTTCTTTACAACTTTTTATAGTTTTTTTCTTTCATTTAAGTTTTCTTTATCGTATGCCTTTTATTTGTCAGCCATTCTTCATTTCTTTAAACAAACTCCAAACCATATGTTTTTGTTTGAAAGGAGTGATTGTTACCAGACACTTAACACAATATTGTTGGTACTTTCAGCGATTTCTCCTTTGCTTGGAGACCTGGCGCATTCTCTTGTGTGTCACCCTCTTAATGAGGGATTTAGGTTTCTGCTTTTCTAACTCCTCCAGAAGGACCACTACAAGGTTTTTTTTCAGATCTCTTTCACATTATTCCACCTTTTATTTTGACACCCAGTTATAATCAGCTCTTTACACCATCTTGTTATCCCATGGCCGTGCCAGAAGCAAAATGCTAATCGCAGGGTAATCGCTGCCTTATTTGTCGTTTATAGAGATATTTACGTCTCCTCGGTTGCTGTTCACCAACAGTTTAAACACTAAGGGCTAGATAACAAGTGGAGCGCTAATTTATCGCCCGCCCGTAAATGGGGAAATTCACTGTTTACAGGCGCGCAATAAATAACAAGTGGCTGGTTATTGCTACCACAAGCTCGCAGTAGAAATTAGTGTTTTTAAAATTAAGCAGATATTAGATCTCTGGTTATTTTCAAAATGTGCCCCAATTGCCCCCAAATCTAAGTGTAGTGTAGTTTTTAAAGGGGCATTAAACCCCAAATTTTTCTTTCATGATTTAGGTAGAAAATACAATTTTAAACAACATTCCAATTTATTTTAAGATATTTAAATCACTGTTTATAGTGTCAGCCATTATCCATCAGCTTAGTAAATAACTAGTGGCATACGTAGTCATTACATCAGCTTAGTAAATAACTAGTGACATACGTAGTCATTATATCAGCTTAGTAAATAACTAGTGACATACATAGTCATTACATCAGCTTAGTAAATAACTAGTGACATACATAGTCATTACATCAGCTTAGTAAATAACTAGTGACATATGTAGTCATTACATCAGCTTAGTAAATAACTAGTGACATACGTAGACATTACATCAGCTTAGTAAATAACTAGTGACATACGTAGTCACTACATCAGCTTAGTAAATAACTAGTGACATACGTAGTCATTACATCAGCTTAGTAAATAACTAATGACATACGTAGTCATTACATCAGCTTAGTAAATAACTAGTGACATACGTAGGCATTAACGTAGGCATTACATCAGCTTAGTAAATAACTAGGGACATACGTAGTCATTACATCAGCTTAGTAAATAACTAGGGACATACGTAGTCATTACATCAGCTTAGTAAATAACTAGTGACATACGTAGTCATTACATCAGCTTAGTAAATAACTAGTGACATACGTAGTCATTACATCAGCTTAGTAAATAACTAGTGGCATACGTAGTCATTACATCAGCTTAGTAAATAACTAGTGACATACGTAGTCATTACATCAGCTTAGTAAATAACTAGTGACATACATAGTCATTACATCAGCTTAGTAAATAACTAGTGACATACGTAGTCATTACATCAGCTTAGTAAATAACTAGTGACATACGTAGTCATTACATCAGCTTAGTAAATAACTAATGACATACGTAGTCATTACATCAGCTTAGTAAATAACTAGTGACATACGTAGGCATTAACGTAGGCATTACATCAGCTTAGTAAATAACTAGGGACATACATAGTCATTACATCAGCTTAGTAAATAACTAGTGACATACGTAGGCATTAATGTAGGCATTACATCAGCTTAGTAAATAACTAGGGACATACGTAGTCATTACATCAGCTTAGTAAATAACTAGTGACATACGTAGTCATTACATCAGCTTAGTAAATAACTAGTGACATACGTAGTCATTACATCAGCTTAGTAAATAACTAGTGACATACGTAGTCATTACATCAGCTTAGTAAATAACAAGTGACATACGTAGACATTACATCAGCTTAGTAAATAACTAGTGACATACATAGTCATTACATCAGCTTAGTAAATAACTAGTGACATACGTAGTCATTACATCAGCTTAGTAAATAACTAGTGACATACGTAGACATTACCTCAGCTTAGTAAATAACTAGTGACATACGTAGACATTACATCAGCTTAGTAAATAACTAGTGACATACATAGTCATTACATAAGTTTAGTAAATAACTAGTGATATACATAGTCATTACATCAGCTTAGTAAATAACTAGTGACATACGTAGTCATTACATCAGCTTAGTAAATAACTAGTGACATACATAGTCATTACATCAGCTTAGTAAATAACTAGTGACATACGTAGTCATTACATCAGCTTAGTAAATAACTAGTGACATACGTAGTCATTACATTAGCTTAGTAAATAACTAGTGACATACGTAGTCATTACATCAGCTTAGTAAATAACTAGTGACATACGTAGTCATTACATCAGCTTAGTAAATAACTAGTGACATACGTAGTCATTACGTCAGCTTAGTAAATAACTAGTGACATACGTAGTCATTACATCAGCTTAGTAAATAACTAGTGACATACGTAGACATTAGATCAGCTCATACAAGAATTGCTGTAAAATATAGAACATAACGCACATAAAACCCACAATTTACTTCTTTTATCAATTTTGTTTCATTCTCTTGGTATCCTTTATTGAAGGAGCAGCAATGCACTACTGAGAGCTAGCTGGACACTGGAAAAACAGACAGTTTCATTAAAGGAACATGAAACCTCAAATTTTTCTATCATGATTCAGACAGAGCATACCATTTTAAACAACTTTCCAATGTACTTCTGTTATCCAATTTGTTTTGTTTTCTTGGTATCCTTTATTGAAACAGATACTTAGGTAGGCTCAGGAGCTGCTGATTGGTGGCTGCACATTTATGCCTCATGTTATTGGCTCATCCATTGTTTAGCAAGATCTGAGTAGTGCATTGCTGATTCTTCAACAAAGGATAGTGAAAACTCCTAAAGAATCTACACTAAAAAATCAGTCGTTTTAAAAGGAAAAGAGTTTATAGATTCATTTTTGTATCAGAATTTAAAGTGATATGAAACCCATTTTCTTTCTTTCGTGATTGAGATAGTTCTTTTGGTATCTTTATTTGAAAAAGCAAGTATGTAACCTTAGGAGTCAGCTCATTTTTGGTTCAGCACCTGGTTAGCGCTTGCTGATTGGTGGCTACATTTAGTAAGTAGTCCATAGCAGCAGCAATTTGCAACATTATGCACAGCTTTGTTATACAATGTTGCAAAACACCTCTGACATAGAGTACCAAAGACACGTGCACACTCCTGAGCTCTTATGAGCCTACCTATTTTTACTCTTCAATAAAAGATACCAAGAGAATGAAGAAAATTTGATAACAGAAGTAAATTGGAAAGTTGTTTAAAATTGCTGCTCTACCTGAGTCATATAAATTTAATTTTGACTTTACAGACGCTTTAAGCCGCCCCTGGTCCCAGACTAATGTTTGCAGAATGCTCCTGCTTAGGATTCTACAGCACAGAACAAAGTGCAGCTCTGGTGCCCTCTGCTGGACAAGGGAGGCAATCACTGGTTTAGTGTGTGCATAAAACTACAGACCTGGGGGCCGATTTATCATAGCCCAGATAAGGCCAAATACCCCTGTTTCCGCTTGTGCAATGTTAAATGCAGACAGCATATGCTACAGCGTATCATGTCCGCCAGACATTGATAAATCGGCCCCTGCTCTCATAGAGGGAGATTACAAGTTGTACGGTACAGTTTTACCACTAAAAAAATGGCCTTTGAATGTGGAATGGTCAGCTCACCCGTATTACAAGTCACGTGTTGCAGCTTTAATGTGATCGTTATGGCCTATACCGCACCGATCCATTCCGCAATCAAACACCAGTAGTTATGGATTTTGCGAAACAAAAATGTTTCACAAGTCTCATAAAAAATATGTTACAAAGTACACTAACACCCATAAACTACCTATTAACCCCTAAACCACCATCCCTCCGCATTGCAAATACTATAAAAAAAACTATTTACCCTAATCCGCCACCGCCCACCCACATCGCGACTACCTAAATAAAAGTATTAACCCCCTAATCCGCCGACCCCCCCGCATCACTAACACTAAATAAACCTATTAACCTCTAAATCGTCATCCCCCCACATCGCCAACACTAAATAAACCTATTAACCCCTAAACCACTGACCCCCCCCCCCACATTGCAACACCCTTAATAAACTTATTAACCCCTAAACCACCGTCCCCCCCCACATCACCAACACTAAATAAACCTGTTAACCCCTAAACCGCCACCCCATCGCGACAAACTAAATTAAACTATTAACCCCTAAACCTAACACCCGCTAACTTTAAATTAAAGTTACAATATGCCTACGTTAAAATAAATAAAAACTTACCTGTGAAATAAAAAAAACTAAACTTAAACTATAAATAAACCTAACATTACTATTTTAAAATAATAAAAGATACCAAAACCTAAATTACAAAATTAAACAATCCTAACACCACGAAAAATAACAAAATCTAACATTAAACAAAATAACAAAACCTAACATTATACAAAATAACAAACTCTAAAATAACTAAAAATAAAAACAATCTAAGATTACAGAAAATAATAAACTAAATTATCCAAAATAAAAAATTAAACCTAATCTAATATCAGTATAAAAACAAAAAAGCCACCCCAAAATGAAAACACCCCCTAATCTAACAATAAATGACCAATAGCCCTTAAAAGGGCCTTTTGTAGGGCATTGATTTAAGTTTAACAGCTCTTTTACATTAAAAAATACAAATTAACCGCTAACAGTACAACCCCCCAAAATAAAAAAGCCCTAACTCTAAAAAAAAATCTAAGCTACCCATTGCCCCTAAAGTGACATTTGTATATGCATTACCCTTAAAAGCGCAATCAGCTATTTTACTGCCAAAAATAACACTAACCCGACATAGGTACTCACCATTCCTGAAGCGGTGCAGGTCTTCTACCAGACGGCTCCATCTTCATCCCGGTGTCACTGAGCGGAACGGGATCGGGATCGGCGACGGGTACCTTGCATTCCTATTGGCTGCTTAAATCCTATTGGCTGATTTGAACAGCCAATAGGATTTAAGTAGCTTTCATCCTAATGGCTGATTTCAAATTTTCAGCCAATAGGAATGCAAGATACCCCAATATAAAACGGGTACCTTGCATTCAAGCTTCAGTGTGCGGCAAACGATTGCATGAAGAGGAAGCTCCTAAGGGCTGAAACCCCTAAACAGTCATACGTTACCCTATACAAATAAAAGAGATCACACGAGAACTGGAGGTTAAGACCAACATAGTCACGTTTATTTAATAAACAATTAACTATGACTAACATATCACGTAGTCATCTTCAAATGGTGGCAGCCAATGGAGTCCCTATGACAGAAACCCCAAATGGGGAGAGGGCGGGGCCAAGGGCAAATTCTGGGGCGGAGCCATCAGTGACTCCACCCCTGTGGAACGGCTACAGACACCCTAGGGGCCCAAAGGCTAGCAGGCCCGCGGGGTGTGGCACCCCTAGGTCATGACCCAGGGACATCACAACACCCATTAGCTCGACCCACAGCCCCCTCAGGACTCTGCACCAACAATCAGGCCAAAAGAGGATAATTACCAGCTCCACCTTAAGGGAACCCCCAGAAAGACGAGCCATACAACACGCCAAACTGGGAGAGCTAAAACTAAAGGCCAGGGGCTTACTAAGAAAAGTTCAACTAATTAAATCCCCGCCCTGGTACTGAAGCAACTCTAAAGCAGTCAACTCCTCCAAGGTCACCACCAACTGCACCTGCAACAAAAAGATTAAACAAAGGGAGGGAGGGAGGAAAAATTCGCCATGACAGCTACCAGGAAAAGAAGGAGAGAAAATGGTCCCCGCAGCTTAAAAAGGTAAGAGAAAACTCCCCACCCCCAAAATTGCAACAATGTTGCACCAACCTAACATGCCTAGTATTGCCTGTAGAGGTCAGGCCCTTAATTCGTTTCAGGCTGACAAGTAGCCCTACACTTCAAACATCGGATGTCAGTGCCGTTGCCGATCCTGCTCTGCTCCGCGCTGTCTCAGCTCCGTGACCCCTAGATGAAGATGGAAGATGGCTCTGCGACACCGGGATGAAGATTGAAGATGGAGCCACCTAAAGAAGACCTTCAGCGCCGGACTTCAGGAATGGTGGGTACCTATTTCGGGGGTTAGTGTTAGGTTTTTTTTTGGTGTTTTTTTATTTTTAGATTAAGGCTTTTTATTTTTTTTTAATGGGCACTAAAGAGCTGATTGCCCTTTTAAGGGCAATGTCCATACAAATGTCCCTTTAAGGGCAATGGGTAAATTAGATTTAGGTCTTATTTATTTTGGGGGTTGGATGGGTGGATGGGAGGGAGGTTTTACTCTTATGGGTTAATTTGTATTTTTTAATGTAAAAGAGCTGTTAAACTTAGGGCAATGCCCTACAAAAGGCCCTTTAAAAGGCTATTGATAGTTTAGTGTTAGATTAGGGGGTGTTTTTATTTTGGGGTGGCTTTTTTGTTTTATAGGGCTATTAGATTAGGTTTCATTTTTTTATTTTGGATAATTTTATTATTTTCTGTAATCTTAGAGATTGTTATTTTGTGTAATGTTAGGTTTTGTTATTTTGTTTAATTTTAAAATTTTGTTATTTTTTGTAATGTTATTTTTTTCATTTTTTTCGAAATGTTAAGATTTTTTAATTTTGTAATTTAGATTTAATTTATTTTAAGGTAGTTATGTTGTAACTTTAATTTAAAGTTAGCGGGTGTTAGGTTTAGGGGTTAATAGTTTAATTTAGTGTTGGCCGGCTGATTTCAGAGTTAATAGGTTTATTTAAGTAGAAGCGATGTGGGGGGACGATGGATTAGGGGTTAATAACTTTATTTTGTGTTGGCGATGTGGGGGGACGGCGGTTTGGGGTTTTTAGACTAGGGCTTATGTTAGGGTGTTAGGTTTTTAAACAACTCTTGTTTCTGCATAGACTTCAATGGGGAAGGTGTTAATCCAATCGCCGATGTGCAGATTCATTTAAACAACAAAAGAAGCCAAAATAAAATAAAATAAAATAAAATTCTTAGCTATTTTATGTCCATGTTTGGGTGCAAGTATAGCTGTTTGCTGCAGTGTACAGGGAGTGCAGAATTATTAGGCAAGTTGTATTTTTGAGGATTAATTTTATTATTGAACAACAACCATGTTCTCAATGAACCCAAAAAACTCATTAATATCAAAGCTGAATAGTTTTGGAAGTAGTTTTTAGTTTGTTTTTAGTTATAGCTATTTTAGGGGGATATCTGTGTGTGCAGGTGACTATTACTGTGCATAATTATTAGGCAACTTAACAAAAAACAAATATATACCCATTTCAATTATTTATTTTTTACCAGTGAAACCAATATAACATCTCAACATTCACAAATATACATTTCTGACATTCAAAAACAAAACAAAAACAAATCAGTGACCAATATAGCCACCTTTCTTTGCAAGGACACTCAAAAGCCTGCCATCCATGGATTCTGTCAGTGTTTTGATCTGTTCACCATCAACATTACGTGCAGCAGCAACCACAGCCTCCCAGACACTGTTCAGAGAGGTGTACTGTTTTCCCTCCTTGTAAATCTCACATTTGATGATGGACCACAGGTTCTCAATGGGGTTCAGATCAGGTGAACAAGGAGGCCATGTCATTAGATTTTCTTCTTTTATACCCTTTCTTGCCAGCCACGCTGTGGAGTACTTGGACGCGTGTGATGGAGCATTGTCCTGCATGAAAATCATGTTTTTCTTGAAGGATGCAGACTTCTTCCTGTACCACTGCTTGAAGAAGGTGTCTTCCAGAAACTGGCAGTAGGACTGGGAGTTGAGCTTGACTCCATCCTCAACCCGAAAAGGCCCCACAAGCTCATCTTTGATGATACCAGCCCAAACCAGTACTCCACCTCCACCTTGCTGGCGTCTGAGTCGGACTGGAGATCCAGCCACGGGCCCATCCATCTGGCCCATCAAGACTCACTCTCATTTCATCAGTCCATAAAACCTTAGAAAAATCAGTCTTGAGATATTTCTTGGCCCAGTCTTGACGTTTCAGCTTGTGTGTCTTGTTCAGTGGTGGTCGTCTTTCAGCCTTTCTTACCTTGGCCATGTCTCTGAGTATTGCACACCTTGTGCTTTTGGGCACTCCAGTGATGTTGCAGCTCTGAAATATGGCCAAACTGGTGGCAAGTGGCATCTTGGCAGCTGCACGCTTGACTTTTCTCAGTTCATGGGCAGTTATTTTGCGCCTTGGTTTTTCCACACGCTTCTTGCGACCCTGTTGACTATTTTGAATGAAACGCTTGATTGTTCGATGATCACGCTTCAGAAGCTTTGCAATTTTAAGAGTGCTGCATCCCTCTGCAAGATATCTCACTATTTTTGACTTTTCTGAGCCTGTCAAGTCCTTCTTTTGACCCATTTTGCCAAAGGAAAGGAAGTTGCCTAATAATTATGCACACCTGATATAGGGTGTTGATGTCATTAGACCACACCCCTTCTCATTGCAGAGATGCACATCACCTAATATGCTTAATTGGTAGTAGGCTTTCAAGCCTATACAGCTTGGAGTAAGACAACATGCATAAAGAGGATGATGTGGTCAAAATACTCATTTGCCTAATAATTCTGCACTCCCTGTATTAGGTGCAAGTATAGCTGTTTGCTGCAGTGTATTAGGTGCAAGTATAGCTGTTTGCTGCAGTGTATTAGGTGCAAGTATAGCTGTTTGCTGCAGTGTATTAGGTGCAAGTATAGCTGTTTGCTGCAGTGTATTAGGTGCAAGTATAGCTATTTGCTGCAGTGTATTAGGTGCAAGCATAGCTATTTGTTGCGGTGTATTAGGTGCAAGTATAGCTGTTTGCTGCAGTGTATTAGGTGCAAGTATAGCTGTTTGCTGCAGTGTATTAGGTGCAAGTATAGCTGTTTGCTGCAGTGTATTAGGTGCAAGTATAGCTGTTTGCTGCAGTGTATTAGGTGCAAGTATAGCTGTTTGCTGCAGTGTAGTAGGTGCAAGTATAGCTGTTTGCTGCAGTGTATTGGGTGCAAGTATAGCTGTTTGCTGCAGTGTATTAGGTGCAAGTATAGATGTTTGCTGCAGTGTATTAGGTGCAAGTATAGATGTTTGCTGCAGTGTATTAGGTGCAAGTATAGCTGTTTGCTGCAGTGTATTAGGTGCAAGTATAGATGTTTGCTGCAGTGTATTAGGTGCAAGTATAGATGTTTGCTGCAGTGTATTAGGTGCAAGTATAGTTGTTTGCTGCAGTGTATTAGGTGCAAGTATAACTGTTTGCTGCAGTGTATTAGGCGCAAGTATAGATGTTTGCTGCAGTGTATTAGATCCAAGTATAACTGTTTGCTGCAGTGTATTAGGTGCAAGTATAGCTGTTTGCTGCAGTGTATTAGGTGCAAGTATAGCTGTTTGCTGCAGTGTATTAGGCGCAAGTATAGCTGTTTGCTGCAGTGTAGTAGGTGCAAGTATAGCTGTTTGCTGCAGTATATTAGGTGCAAGTATAGCTGTTTGCTGCAGTGTATTAGGTCCAAGTATAGCTGTTTGCTGCAGTGTATTAGGTGCAAGTATAGCTGTTTGCTGCAGTGTAGTAAGTGCAAGTATAGCTGTTTGCTGCAGTGTATTAGGTGCAAGTATAGCTGTTTGCTGCAGTGTATTAGGTGCAAGTATAGCTGTTTGCTGCAGTGTATTAGGTGCAACTATAGCTGTTTGCTGCAGTGTAGTAGGTGCAACTATAGCTGTTTGCTGCAGTGTAGTAGGTGCAAGTATAGCTGTTTGCTGCAGTGTAGTAGGTGCAAGTATAGCTGTTTGCTGCAGTGTATTAGGTGCAAGTATAGCTGTTTGCTGCAGTGTAGTAGGGGCAAGTATAGCTGTTTGCTGCAGTGTAGTAGGGGCAAGTATAGCTGTTTGCTGCAGTGTATTAGGTGCAAGTATAGCTGTTTGCTGCAGTGTATTAGGGGCAAGTATAGCTGTTTGCTGCAGTGTATTAGGTGCAAGTATAGCTGTTTGCTGCAGTGTATAAGGTGCAAGTATAGCTGTTTGCTGCAGTGTATTAGGTGCAAGTATAGCTGTTTGCTGCAGTGTATTGGGTGCAAGTATAGCTGTTTGCTGCAGTGTATTAGGTGCAAGTATAGCTGTTTTCGGCAGTGTATTGGGTGCAAGTATAGCTGTTTACTGCAGTGTATTAGGTGCAAGTATAGCTGTTTGCTGCAGTGTATTAGGTGCAAGTATAGCTGTTTGCTGCAGTGTATTAGGTGCAAGTATAGCTGTTTGCTGCAGTGTATTAGGTGCAGGTATAGCTGTTTGCTGCAGTGTATTAGGTGCAAGTATAGCTGTTTTCTGCAGTGTATTAGGTGCAGGTATAGCTGTTTGCTGCAGTGTATTAGGTGCAAGTATAGCTGTTTGCTGCAGTGTATTAGGTGCAAGTATAGCTGTTTGCTGCAGTTTATTAGGTACTATTATAGCTGTTTGCTGCAGTGTATTAGGTACAAGTATAGCTGTTTGCTGCAGTGTAGTAGGTGCAAGTATAGCTGTTTGCTGCGGTGTATTAGGTGCAACTATAGCTGTTTGCTGCAGTGTATTAGGTGCAAGTATAGCTGTTTGCTGCAGTGTATTAGGTCCAAGTATAGCTGTTTGCTGCAGTGTATTAGGTGCAAGTATAGCTGTTTGCTGCAGTGTAGTAAGTGCAAGTATAGCTGTTTGCTGCAGTGTATTAGGTGCAAGTATAGCTGTTTGCTGCAGTGTATTAGGTGCAAGTATAGCTGTTTGCTGCAGTGTGTTAGGTGCAACTATAGCTGTTTGCTGCAGTGTAGTAGGTGCAACTATAGCTGTTTGCTGCAGTGTAGTAGGTGCAAGTATAGCTGTTTGCTGCAGTGTAGTAGGTGCAAGTATAGCTGTTTGCTGCAGTGTATTAGGTGCAAGTATAGCTGTTTGCTGCAGTGTAGTAGGGGCAAGTATAGCTGTTTGCTGCAGTGTAGTAGGGGCAAGTATAGCTGTTTGCTGCAGTGTATTAGGTGCAAGTATAGCTGTTTGCTGCAGTGTATTAGGGGCAAGTATAGCTGTTTGCTGCAGTGTATTAGGTGCAAGTATAGCTGTTTGCTGCAGTGTATAAGGTGCAAGTATAGCTGTTTGCTGCAGTGTATTAGGTGCAAGTATAGCTGTTTGCTGCAGTGTATTGGGTGCAAGTATAGCTGTTTGCTGCAGTGTATTAGGTGCAAGTATAGCTGTTTTCGGCAGTGTATTGGGTGCAAGTATAGCTGTTTACTGCAGTGTATTAGGTGCAAGTATAGCTGTTTGCTGCAGTGTATTAGGTGCAAGTATAGCTGTTTGCTGCAGTGTATTAGGTGCAAGTATAGCTGTTTGCTGCAGTGTATTAGGTGCAGGTATAGCTGTTTGCTGCAGTGTATTAGGTGCAAGTATAGCTGTTTTCTGCAGTGTATTAGGTGCAGGTATAGCTGTTTGCTGCAGTGTATTAGGTGCAAGTATAGCTGTTTGCTGCAGTGTATTAGGTGCAAGTATAGCTGTTTGCTGCAGTTTATTAGGTACTATTATAGCTGTTTGCTGCAGTGTATTAGGTACAAGTATAGCTGTTTGCTGCAGTGTAGTAGGTGCAAGTATAGCTGTTTGCTGCAGTGTATTAGGTGCAAGTATAGCTGTTTGCTGCAGTGTATTAGGGGCAAGTATAGCTGTTTGCTGCAGTGTATTAGGCGCAAGTATAGCTGTTTGCTGCAGTGTATTAGGCGCAAGTATAGCTGTTTGCTGCAGTGTATTAGGTGCAAGTATAGCTGTTTGCTGCAGTGTATTAGGTGCAAGTATAGCTGTTTGCTGCAGTGTATTAGGTGCAGGTATAGCTGTTTACTGCAGTGTATTAGGTGCAAGTATAGCTGTTTTCTGCAGTGTATTAGGTGCAGGTATAGCTGTTTGCTGCAGTGTATTAGGTGCAAGTATAGCTGTTTGCTGCAGTGTATGAGGTGCAAGTATAGCTGTTTGCTGCAGTGTATTAGGTACAAGTATAGCTGTTTGCTGCAGTGTATTAGGTACAAGTATAGCTGTTTGCTGCAGTGTAGTAGGTGCAAGTATAGCTGTTTGCTGCAGTGTATTAGGTGCAAGTATAGCTGTTTGCTGCAGTGTATTAGGTACAAGTATAGCTGTTTGCTGCAGTGTATTAGGTGCAAGAATAGCTGTTTGCTGCAGTGTATTAGGTGCAAGTATAGCTGTTTGCTGCAGTGTATTAGGTGCAAGTATAGCTGTTTACTGCAGTGTAGTAGGTGCAAGTATAGCTGTTTGCTGCAGTGTATTAGGTGCAAGTATAGCTGTTTGCTGCAATGTATTAGGTGCAAGTATAGCTGTTTGCTGCAGTGTATTAGGTGCAAGTATAGCTGTTTGCTGCAGTGTATTAGGTACAAGTATAGCTGTTTGCTGCAGTGTATTAGGTGCAAGTATAGCTATTTGCTGCAGTGTATTAGGTGCAAGCATAGCTATTTGTTGCAGTGTATTAGGTGCAAGTATAGCTGTTTGCTGTAGTGTATTAGGTGCAAGTATAGCTGTTTGCTGCAGTGTATTAGGTGCAAGTATAGCTGTTTGCTGCAGTGTATTAGGTGCAAGTATAGCTGTTTGCTGCAGTGTAGTAGGTGCAAGTATAGCTGTTTGCTGCAGTGTATTGGGTGCAAGTATAGCTGTTTGCTGCAGTGTATTAGGTGCAAGTATAGATGTTTGCTGCAGTGTATTAGGTGCAAGTATAGATGTTTGCTGCAGTGTATTAGGTGCAAGTATAGCTGTTTGCTGCAGTGTATTAGGTGCAAGTATAGATGTTTGCTGCAGTGTATTAGGTGCAAGTATAGATGTTTGCTGCAGTGTATTAGGTGCAAGTATAGTTGTTTGCTGCAGTGTATTAGGTGCAAGTATAACTGTTTGCTGCAGTGTATTAGGTGCAAGTATAGATGTTTGCTGCAGTGTATTAGATCCAAGTATAACTGTTTGCTGCAGTGTATTAGGTGCAAGTATAGCTGTTTGCTGCAGTGTATTAGGTGCAAGTATAGCTGTTTGCTGCAGTGTATTAGGCGCAAGTATAGCTGTTTGCTGCAGTGTAGTAGGTGCAAGTATAGCTGTTTGCTGCAGTATATTAGGTGCAAGTATAGCTGTTTGCTGCAGTGTATTAGGTGCAAGTATAGCTGCTTGCTGCATTGTATTAGGTGCAAGTATAGCTGTTTGCTGCAGTGTATTGGGTGCAAGTATAGCTATTTGCTGCAGTGTATTAGGTGCAAGCATAGCTATTTGTTGCAGTGTATTAGGTGCAAGTATAGCTGTTTGCTGTAGTGTATTAGGTGCAAGTATAGCTGTTTGCTGCAGTGTATTAGGTGCAAGTATAGCTGTTTGCTGCAGTGTATTAGGTGCAAGTATAGCTGTTTGCTGCAGTGTAGTAGGTGCAAGTATAGCTGTTTGCTGCAGTGTATTGGGTGCAAGTATAGCTGTTTGCTGCAGTGTATTAGGTGCAAGTATAGATGTTTGCTGCAGTGTATTAGGTGTAAGTATAACTGTTTGCTGCAGTGTATTAGGTGCAAGTATAGATGTTTGCTGCAGTGTATTAGGTCCAAGTATAACCGTTTGCTGCAGTGTATTAGGTGCAAGTATAGCTGTTTGCTGCAGTGTATTGGGTGCAAGTATAGCTGTTTGCTGCAGTGTATTGGGTGCAAGTATAGCTGTTTGCTGCAGTGTATTGGGTGCAAGTATAGCTGTTTGCTGCAGTGTATTAGGTGCAAGTATAGCTGTTTGCTGCAGTGTATTAGGTGCAAGTATAGCTGTTTGCTGCAGTGTATTAGGTGCAAGTATAGCTGTTTGCTGCAGTGTAGTAGGTGCAAGTATAGCTGTTTGCTGCAGTGTATTAGGTGCAAGTATAGCTGTTTGCTGCAGTGTATTAGGTGCAAGTATAGCTGTTTGCTGCAGTGTATTAGGTGCAAGTACAGCTGTTTGCTGCGGTGTATTAGGTGCAAGTATAGCTATTTGCTGCGGTGTATTAGGTGCAAGCATAGCTATTTGCTGCGGTGTATTAGGTGCAACTATAGCTGTTTGCTGCAGTGTATTAGGTGCAAGTATAGCTGTTTGCTGCAGTGTATTAGGTCCAAGTATAGCTGTTTGCTGCAGTGTATTAGGTGCAAGTATAGCTGTTTGCTGCAGTGTAGTAAGTGCAAGTATAGCTGTTTGCTGCAGTGTATTAGGTGCAAGTATAGCTGTTTGCTGCAGTGTATTAGGTGCAAGTATAGCTGTTTGCTGCAGTGTATTAGGTGCAACTATAGCTGTTTGCTGCAGTGTAGTAGGTGCAACTATAGCTGTTTGCTGCAGTGTAGTAGGTGCAAGTATAGCTGTTTGCTGCAGTGTAGTAGGTGCAAGTATAGCTGTTTGCTGCAGTGTATTAGGTGCAAGTATAGCTGTTTGCTGCAGTGTAGTAGGGGCAAGTATAGCTGTTTGCTGCAGTGTAGTAGGGGCAAGTATAGCTGTTTGCTGCAGTGTATTAGGTGCAAGTATAGCTGTTTGCTGCAGTGTATTAGGGGCAAGTATAGCTGTTTGCTGCAGTGTATTAGGTGCAAGTATAGCTGTTTGCTGCAGTGTATAAGGTGCAAGTATAGCTGTTTGCTGCAGTGTATTAGGTGCAAGTATAGCTGTTTGCTGCAGTGTATTGGGTGCAAGTATAGCTGTTTGCTGCAGTGTATTAGGTGCAAGTATAGCTGTTTTCTGCAGTGTATTGGGTGCAAGTATAGCTGTTTACTGCAGTGTATTAGGTGCAAGTATAGCTGTTTGCTGCAGTGTATTAGGTGCAAGTATAGCTGTTTGCTGCAGTGTATTAGGTGCAAGTATAGCTGTTTGCTGCAGTGTATTAGGTGCAAGTATAGCTGTTTGCTGCAGTGTATTAGGTGCAAATATAGCTGTTTTCTGCAGTGTATTAGGTGCAGGTATAGCTGTTTGCTGCAGTGTATTAGGTGCAAGTATAGCTGTTTGCTGCAGTGTATTAGGTGCAAGTATAGCTGTTTGCTGCAGTGTATTAGGTACTATTATAGCTGTTTGCTGCAGTGTATTAGGTACAAGTATAGCTGTTTGCTGCAGTGTAGTAGGTGCAAGTATAGCTGTTTGCTGCAGTGTATTAGGTGCAAGTATAGCTGTTTGCTGCAGTGTATTAGGGGCAAGTATAGCTGTTTGCTGCAGTGTATTAGGCGCAAGTATAGCTGTTTGCTGCAGTGTATTAGGCGCAAGTATAGCTGTTTGCTGCAGTGTATTAGGTGCAAGTATAGCTGTTTGCTGCAGTGTATTAGGTGCAAGTATAGCTGTTTGCTGCAGTGTATTAGGTGCAGGTATAGCTGTTTACTGCAGTGTATTAGGTGCAAGTATAGCTGTTTTCTGCAGTGTATTAGGTGCAGGTATAGCTGTTTGCTGCAGTGTATTAGGTGCAAGTATAGCTGTTTGCTGCAGTGTATTAGGTGCAAATATAGCTGTTTGCTGCAGTGTATTAGGTACAAGTATAGCTGTTTGCTGCAGTGTATTAGGTACAAGTATAGCTGTTTGCTGCAGTGTAGTAGGTGCAAGTATAGCTGTTTGCTGCAGTGTATTAGGTGCAAGTATAGCTGTTTGCTGCAGTGTATTAGGTACAAGTATAGCTGTTTGCTGCAGTGTATTAGGTGCAAGAATAGCTGTTTGCTGCAGTGTATTAGGTGCAAGTATAGCTGTTTGCTGCAGTGTATTAGGTGCAAGTATAGCTGTTTACTGCAGTGTAGTAGGTGCAAGTATAGCTGTTTGCTGCAGTGTATTAGGTGCAAGTATAGCTGTTTGCTGCAGTGTATTAGGTGCAAGAATAGCTGTTTGCTGCAGTGTATTGGGTGCAAGTATAGCTGTTTGCTGCAGTGTATTGGGTGCAAGTATAGCTGTTTGCTGCAGTGTATTAGGTGCAAGTATAGCTGTTTGCTGCAGTGTATTAGGTGCAAGTATAGCTGTTTGCTGCAGTGTATTAGGTGCAAGTACAGCTGTTTGCTGCGGTGTATTAGGTGCAAGTATAGCTATTTGCTGCGGTGTATTAGGTGCAAGCATAGCTATTTGCTGCGGTGTATTAGGTGCAACTATAGCTGTTTGCTGCAGTGTATTAGGTGCAAGTATAGCTGTTTGCTGCAGTGTATTAGGTCCAAGTATAGCTGTTTGCTGCAGTGTATTAGGTGCAAGTATAGCTGTTTGCTGCAGTGTAGTAAGTGCAAGTATAGCTGTTTGCTGCAGTGTATTAGGTGCAAGTATAGCTGTTTGCTGCAGTGTATTAGGTGCAAGTATAGCTGTTTGCTGCAGTGTATTAGGTGCAACTATAGCTGTTTGCTGCAGTGTAGTAGGTGCAAGTATAGCTGTTTGCTGCAGTGTATTAGGTGCAAGTATAGCTGTTTGCTGCAGTGTAGTAGGTGCAAGTATAGCTGTTTGCTGCAGTGTATTAGGTGCAAGTATAGCTGTTTGCTGCAGTGTAGTAGGGGCAAGTATAGCTGTTTGCTGCAGTGTAGTAGGGGCAAGTATAGCTGTTTGCTGCAGTGTATTAGGTGCAAGTATAGCTGTTTGCTGCAGTGTATTAGGTGCAAGTATAGCTGTTTGCTGCAGTGTATTAGGTGCAAGTATAGCTGTTTGCTGCAGTGTATAAGGTGCAAGTATAGCTGTTTGCTGCAGTGTATTAGGTGCAAGTATAGCTGTTTGCTGCAGTGTATTGGGTGCAAGTATAGCTGTTTGCTGCAGTGTATTAGGTGCAAGTATAGCTGTTTTCGGCAGTGTATTGGGTGCAAGTATAGCTGTTTACTGCAGTGTATTAGGTGCAAGTATAGCTGTTTGCTGCAGTGTATTAGGTGCAAGTATAGCTGTTTGCTGCAGTGTATTAGGTGCAAGTATAGCTGTTTGCTGCAGTGTATTAGGTGCAGGTATAGCTGTTTGCTGCAGTGTATTAGGTGCAAATATAGCTGTTTTCTGCAGTGTATTAGGTTCAGGTATAGCTGTTTGCTGCAGTGTATTAGGTGCAAGTATAGCTGTTTGCTGCAGTGTATTAGGTGCAAGTATAGCTGTTTGCTGCAGTTTATTAGGTACTATTATAGCTGTTTGCTGCAGTGTATTAGGTGCAAGTATAGCTGTTTGCTGCAGTGTAGTAGGTGCAAGTATAGCTGTTTGCTGCAGTGTATTAGGTGCAAGTATAGCTGTTTGCTGCAGTGTATTAGGGGCAAGTATAGCTGTTTGCTGCAGTGTATTAGGCGCAAGTATAGCTGTTTGCTGCAGTGTATTAGGCGCAAGTATAGCTGTTTGCTGCAGTGTATTAGGTGCAAGTATAGCTGTTTGCTGCAGTGTATTAGGTGCAAGTATAGCTGTTTGCTGCAGTGTATTAGGTGCAGGTATAGCTGTTTACTGCAGTGTATTAGGTGCAAGTATAGCTGTTTTCTGCAGTGTATTAGGTGCAGGTATAGCTGTTTGCTGCAGTGTATTAGGTGCAAGTATAGCTGTTTGCTGCAGTGTATTAGGTGCAAGTATAGCTGTTTGCTGCAGTGTATTAGGTACAAGTATAGCTGTTTGCTGCAGTGTATTAGGTACAAGTATAGCTGTTTGCTGCAGTGTAGTAGGTGCAAGTATAGCTGTTTGCTGCAGTGTATTAGGTGCAAGTATAGCTGTTTGCTGCAGTGTATTAGGTACAAGTATAGCTGTTTGCTGCAGTGTATTAGGTGCAAGAATAGCTGTTTGCTGCAGTGTATTAGGTGCAAGTATAGCTGTTTGCTGCAGTGTATTAGGTGCAAGTATAGCTGTTTACTGCAGTGTAGTAGGTGCAAGTATAGCTGTTTGCTGCAGTGTATTATGTGCAAGTATAGCTGTTTGCTGCAATGTATTAGGTGCAAGTATAGCTGTTTGCTGCAGTGTATTAGGTGCAAGTATAGCTGTTTGCTGCAGTGTATTAGGTGCAAGTACAGCTGTTTGCTGCGGTGTATTAGGTGCAAGTATAGCTATTTGCTGCGGTGTATTAGGTGCAAGCATAGCTATTTGCTGCGGTGTATTAGGTGCAACTATAGCTGTTTGCTGCAGTGTATTAGGTGCAAGTATAGCTGTTTGCTGCAGTGTATTAGGTCCAAGTATAGCTGTTTGCTGCAGTGTATTAGGTGCAAGTATAGCTGTTTGCTGCAGTGTAGTAAGTGCAAGTATAGCTGTTTGCTAAAGTGTATTAGGTGCAAGTATAGCTGTTTGCTGCAGTGTATTAGGTGCAAGTATAGCTGTTTGCTGCAGTGTATTAGGTGCAACTATAGCTGTTTGCTGCAGTGTAGTAGGTGCAACTATAGCTGTTTGCTGCAGTGTAGTAGGTGCAAGTATAGCTGTTTGCTGCAGTGTAGTAGGTGCAAGTATAGCTGTTTGCTGCAGTGTATTAGGTGCAAGTATAGCTGTTTGCTGCAGTGTAGTAGGTGCAAGTATAGCTGTTTGCTGCAGTGTAGTAGGGGCAAGTATAGCTGTTTGCTGCAGTGTATTAGGTGCAAGTATAGCTGTTTGCTGCAGTGTATTAGGGGCAAGTATAGCTGTTTGCTGCAGTGTATTAGGTGCAAGTATAGCTGTTTGCTGCAGTGTATAAGGTGCAAGTATAGCTGTTTGCTGCAGTGTATTAGGTGCAAGTATAGCTGTTTGCTGCAGTGTATTGGGTGCAAGTATAGCTGTTTGCTGCAGTGTATTAGGTGCAAGTATAGCTGTTTTCGGCAGTGTATTGGGTGCAAGTATAGCTGTTTACTGCAGTGTATTAGGTGCAAGTATAGCTGTTTGCTGCAGTGTATTAGGTGCAAGTATAGCTGTTTGCTGCAGTGTATTAGGTGCAAGTATAGCTGTTTGCTGCAGTGTATTAGGTGCAAGTATAGCTGTTTGCTGCAGTGTATTAGGTGCAAATATAGCTGTTTTCTGCAGTGTATTAGGTGCAGGTATAGCTGTTTGCTGCAGTGTATTAGGTGCAAGTATAGCTGTTTGCTGCAGTGTATTAGGTGCAAGTATAGCTGTTTGCTGCAGTTTATTAGGTACTATTATAGCTGTTTGCTGCAGTGTATTAGGTACAAGTATAGCTGTTTGCTGCAGTGTAGTAGGTGCAAGTATAGCTGTTTGCTGCAGTGTATTAGGTGCAAGTATAGCTGTTTGCTGCAGTGTATTAGGGGCAAGTATAGCTGTTTGCTGCAGTGTATTAGGCGCAAGTATAGCTGTTTGCTGCAGTGTATTAGGGGCAAGTATAGCTGTTTGCTGCAGTGTATTAGGTGCAAGTATAGCTGTTTGCTGCAGTGTATTAGGTGCAAGTATAGCTGTTTGCTGCAGTGTATTAGGTGCAGGTATAGCTGTTTACTGCAGTGTATTAGGTGCAAGTATAGCTGTTTTCTGCAGTGTATTAGGTGCAGGTATAGCTGTTTGCTGCAGTGTATTAGGTGCAAGTATAGCTGTTTGCTGCAGTGTATTAGGTGCAAGTATAGCTGTTTGCTGCAGTGTATTAGGTACAAGTATAGCTGTTTGCTGCAGTGTATTAGGTACAAGTATAGCTGTTTGCTGCAGTGTAGTAGGTGCAAGTATAGCTGTTTGCTGCAGTGTATTAGGTGCAAGTATAGCTGTTTGCTGCAGTGTATTAGGTGCAAGTATAGCTGTTTGCTGCAGTGTATTAGGTGCAAGTATAGCTGTTTGCTGCAGTGTATTAGGTGCAAGTATAGCTGTTTGCTGCAGTGTATTAGGTGCAAGTATAGCTGTTTACTGCAGTGTAGTAGGTGCAAGTATAGCTGTTTGCTGCAGTGTATTAGGTGCAAGTATAGCTGTTTGCTGCAGTGTATTAGGTGCAAGAATAGCTGTTTGCTGCAGTGTATTGGGTGCAAGTATAGCTGTTTGCTGCAGTGTATTGGGTGCAAGTATAGCTGTTTGCTGCAGTGTATTAGGTGCAAGTATAGCTGTTTGCTGCAGTGTATTAGGTGCAAGTATAGCTGTTTGCTGCAGTGTATTAGGTGCAAGTACAGCTGTTTGCTGCGGTGTATTAGGTGCAAGTATAGCTATTTGCTGCGGTGTATTAGGTGCAAGCATAGCTATTTGCTGCGGTGTATTAGGTGCAACTATAGCTGTTTGCTGCAGTGTATTAGGTGCAAGTATAGCTGTTTGCTGCAGTGTATTAGGTCCAAGTATAGCTGTTTGCTGCAGTGTATTAGGTGCAAGTATAGCTGTTTGCTGCAGTGTAGTAAGTGCAAGTATAGCTGTTTGCTGCAGTGTATTAGGTGCAAGTATAGCTGTTTGCTGCAGTGTAGTAGGTGCAAGTATAGCTGTTTGCTGCAGTGTATTAGGTGCAACTATAGCTGTTTGCTGCAGTGTAGTAGGTGCAAGTATAGCTGTTTGCTGCAGTGTAGTAGGTGCAAGTATAGCTGTTTGCTGCAGTGTAGTAGGTGCAAGTATAGCTGTTTGCTGCAGTGTATTAGGTGCAAGTATAGCTGTTTGCTGCAGTGTAGTAGGGGCAAGTATAGCTGTTTGCTGCAGTGTAGTAGGGGCAAGTATAGCTGTTTGCTGCAGTGTATTAGGTGCAAGTATAGCTGTTTGCTGCAGTGTATTAGGGGCAAGTATAGCTGTTTGCTGCAGTGTATTAGGTGCAAGTATAGCTGTTTGCTGCAGTGTATAAGGTGCAAGTATAGCTGTTTGCTGCAGTGTATTAGGTGCAAGTATAGCTGTTTGCTGCAGTGTATTGGGTGCAAGTATAGCTGTTTGCTGCAGTGTATTAGGTGCAAGTATAGCTGTTTTCGGCAGTGTATTGGGTGCAAGTATAGCTGTTTACTGCAGTGTATTAGGTGCAAGTATAGCTGTTTGCTGCAGTGTATTAGGTGCAAGTATAGCTGTTTGCTGCAGTGTATTAGGTGCAAGTATAGCTGTTTGCTGCAGTGTATTAGGTGCAGGTATAGCTGTTTGCTGCAGTGTATTAGGTGCAAATATAGCTGTTTTCTGCAGTGTATTAGGTGCAGGTATAGCTGTTTGCTGCAGTGTATTAGGTGCAAGTATAGCTGTTTGCTGCAGTGTATTAGGTGCAAGTATAGCTGTTTGCTGCAGTTTATTAGGTACTATTATAGCTGTTTGCTGCAGTGTATTAGGTACAAGTATAGCTGTTTGCTGCAGTGTAGTAGGTGCAAGTATAGCTGTTTGCTGCAGTGTATTAGGTGCAAGTATAGCTGTTTGCTGCAGTGTATTAGGGGCAAGTATAGCTGTTTGCTGCAGTGTATTAGGCGCAAGTATAGCTGTTTGCTGCAGTGTATTAGGCGCAAGTATAGCTGTTTGCTGCAGTGTATTAGGTGCAAGTATAGCTGTTTGCTGCAGTGTATTAGGTGCAAGTATAGCTGTTTGCTGCAGTGTATTAGGTGCAGGTATAGCTGTTTACTGCAGTGTATTAGGTGCAAGTATAGCTGTTTTCTGCAGTGTATTAGGTGCAGGTATAGCTGTTTGCTGCAGTGTATTAGGTGCAAGTATAGCTGTTTGCTGCAGTGTATTAGGTGCAAGTATAGCTGTTTGCTGCAGTGTATTAGGTACAAGTATAGCTGTTTGCTGCAGTGTATTAGGTACAAGTATAGCTGTTTGCTGCAGTGTATTAGGTGCAAGTATAGCTGTTTGCTGCAGTGTATTAGGTGCAAGTATAGCTGTTTGCTGCAGTGTATTAGGTACAAGTATAGCTGTTTGCTGCAGTGTATTAGGTGCAAGAATAGCTGTTTGCTGCAGTGTATTAGGTGCAAGTATAGCTGTTTGCTGCAGTGTATTAGGTGCAAGTATAGCTGTTTACTGCAGTGTAGTAGGTGCAAGTATAGCTGTTTGCTGCAGTGTATTAGGTGCAAGTATAGCTGTTTGCTGCAATGTATTAGGTGCAAGTATAGCTGTTTGCTGCAGTGTATTAGGTGCAAGTATAGCTGTTTGCTGCAGTGTATTAGGTACAAGTATAGCTGTTTGCTGCAGTGTATTAGGTACAAGTATAGCTGTTTGCTGCAGTGTATTAGGTACAAGTATAGCTGTTTGCTGCAGTGTATTAGGTACAAGTAAAGCTGTTTGCTGCAGTGTATTAGGTGCAAGTATAGCTGTTTGCTGCAGTGTATTAGGTGCAAGTATAGCTGCTTGCTGCATTGTATTAGGTGCAAGTATAGCTGTTTGCTGCAGTGTATTAGGTGCAAGTATAGCTGTTTGCTGCAGTGTATTAGGTGCAAGTATAGCTGTTTGCTGCAGTGTATTAGGTGCAAGTATAGCTGCTTGCTGCATTGTATTAGGTGCAAGTATAGCTGTTTGCTGCAGTGTATTGGGTGCAAGTATAGCTGTTTGCTGCAGTGTATTAGGTGCAAGTATAGCTGTTTTCGGCAGTGTATTGGGTGCAAGTATAGCTGTTTACTGCAGTGTATTAGGTGCAAGTATAGCTGTTTGCTGCAGTGTATTAGGTGCAAGTATAGCTGTTTGCTGCAGTGTATTAGGTGCAGGTATAGCTGTTTGCTGCAGTGTATTAGGTGCAAGTATAGCTGTTTGCTGCAGTGTATTAGGTGCAAGTATAGCTGTTTGCTGCAGTGTATTAGGTGCAAGTATAGCTGTTTGCTGCAGTGTATTAGGTGCAGGTATAGCTGTTTGCTGCAGTGTATTAGGTGCAAATATAGCTGTTTTCTGCAGTGTATTAGGTGCAGGTATAGCTGTTTGCTGCAGTGTATTAGGTGCAAGTATAGCTGTTTGCTGCAGTGTATTAGGTGCAAGTATAGCTGTTTGCTGCAGTTTATTAGGTACTATTATAGCTGTTTGCTGCAGTGTATTAGGTACAAGTATAGCTGTTTGCTGCAGTGTAGTAGGTGCAAGTATAGCTGTTTGCTGCAGTGTATTAGGTGCAAGTATAGCTGTTTGCTGCAGTGTATTAGGGGCAAGTATAGCTGTTTGCTGCAGTGTATTAGGCGCAAGTATAGCTGTTTGCTGCAGTGTATTAGGCGCAAGTATAGCTGTTTGCTGCAGTGTATTAGGTGCAAGTATAGCTGTTTGCTGCAGTGTATTAGGTGCAAGTATAGCTGTTTGCTGCAGTGTATTAGGTGCAGGTATAGCTGTTTACTGCAGTGTATTAGGTGCAAGTATAGCTGTTTTCTGCAGTGTATTAGGTGCAAGTATAGCTGCTTGCTGCAGTGTATTAGGTGCAAGTATAGCTGCTTGCTGCATTGTATTAGGTGCAAGTATAGCTGTTTGCTGCAGTGTATTAGGTGCAAGTATAGCTGTTTGCTGCAGTGTATTAGGTGCAAGTATAGCTGTTTGCTGCAGTGTAGTAGGTGCAAGTATAGCTGTTTGCTGCAGTGTATTAGGTACAAGTATAGCTGTTTGCTGCAGTGTATTAGGTGTTGCAGTGATGGGCAAGAAGGCCTCAATAACCTTTAAAGGGAGATGAAACCCACCATTCTTCCTTCAAGATTGATATAGAACATACAATTTACTTTTAATATCTAATTTGCTTAGTTATCTTGGTATCCTTTATTGAAAAACATACCTAGGTAGGCTTAGGAGCTAGCAGCTGATTGGTGGCTGCACATATATGTCTTTTGTCATTGACTTACCAATGTTTTCAGCGTGATCCCAGTAGCGCATGGGTCCTCCTTCAACATAGGTTACCAAGAGAATGAAGCAAAACTGATAATAGAAGTAAATTGGAAATTCTGAATCATAAAAGAAACATTTGCATTTTATGTCCCTTTAAGGGCCGAATACAAATGTATAGAACAAATAATAACATATTTCCTTAAAGGACCAGTTAACACAGTAGATTTGCATAATCAACAAATGCAAGATAACAAGACAATGCAATAGCATTTACTCTGAATTTCCAATAAGCAGTAGATTTTTTTCTAACAAATTTCAAAGTTATGTCTATTTCCACTCCCCCTGTACCATGTGACAGCAATCAGCCAATCACAAATGTATATATCTGTATAGTCTGTGAGTTCTTGCACATGCTCAGTAGGAGCTGGCGATTTAAAAAGTGTAAATATAAAAGAGTGTGCACATTTTTTTTAATGGAAGTAAATTGGAAAGTTGTTTAAAATTACATGCTGTATCTGAATCATTAAAGTTTAATTTGACCGGAGTGTCCCTTTAAAATGTCTACCCAGTGTCAGATTTATAAAAGGTTCCACAGTACCCTCTGTCTTCTGTTCTGCTTCCTTTATTGTCACTCCAGAGGGTACTTGTGAGTTGTTGTCACCTTGTTTGTCAGCTCATCTAAAGTCCCCAAAGCACACATTCCCCTTTAAGGGGCCACAAAAACTATTGCTGTAGGGTGCGTGCAGCCTCTGGACCATCAGTTTTCATTCTCTGACTTACGGAGCAAATAACATGGCTGACTTCTCTGTGTTATACAGGAACAGGATGCTGGGAAATGTTAGCCTTTTTGTAACACTAGAGGAGGATAATGCATGGGGAGACACAGAGGGAAAGGGGGAAATGGAGAAAAGTGATGGGGAAACAATTAATATTGGAAAGTGACTTAATAAGTAATAGACACATACACCCAGATTACAAGTTTTGTGCTATAGAGGGTATTTAACGAATGCAACAAAAGTTACGTTATTTCACCCTCCATTTTAGAAAAGCCACCTTGTGCATGCAATATGGTTGCGTTGAGCTCCATACCACACAAAATACAAGCGCTGCTTTGGCGTGCTCGTGCATGCTTTCCCCATAGACATTGAGGGATGTGTGCTACCTGGTAGCGGCAGATTTTGTTGTGCCCATTGCTCTTGAGAAGTCTGAGGGACCTGTCACGTCCCTCAGCTTTTTGGGCATCACTATTGACTCTGTTAATATGGAATGTCGGCTTCCCAGTGATAAGGTCTCTGACCTCTTGGCAGTCATTGAACGGGTTTTGCTGACTAGAAAGATCACGCTCCGGGAGCTCTAATCCCTGTTGGGCAAGTTGAATGTTGCCTGCAGAACTATCCCGATTGGGAGGGTTTTCTGTAGAAGATTGTCCCTGGCTACTGCTGGGGTGGTCAAGCCGCATCATTTTGTGTGGATTTCTAAGGAGCTTAAGGATGATTTGAGGGTATGGAGGTATTTTTTGTTGGGATTTAATGGCTCGACTTTGATTCAGAAGGCGCGGGTGTCTAATGAGGAAATGGGTCTTGTGACTGATTCTGCTGGCAGTTACGGTTTAGGGGCCTATTTTGTGGGCCATTGGTGTGCTGCTGCATGGCTGGCTGAATGGTCGGCATTGGGTTTAGTTAGAAACTTGGTCTTTTTGGAATTGTTTCCAATTGCTGTATCCTTGTTTGTGTGGGAAGAAGATTTGGCCAACCGTGCCGGTGGTTTATTATTAGAACAATATGGGAGTGGTTTATGCATTGAATACTTTGACGGCCTCGTCTCTTCCTGTATTGAGATTGTTGAGAGTCTTAGTTGTGAAATGTTTGAGAATGAATGTCTGCATTAAAGCCAAACACATTCCAGAAGTATTTAATTTTATAGCAGACTCTCTATCTCATTTTCAGTGGCAGCGGTTTCGGGAGTTGGCTCCACTGGCAGATGTGGAGGGTTGTCCGTGCCCAAGTTTCCTGTGGCGGCTTGGAGTGGAGGACTGACTGGATTGGTGAGGGCTTCGCTTGCGCCAGATACTTTGGCGGCTTACTCTAGAGTGTGGTGGGAATGGGAAGCTCTGTTGGCTTCCCAGGGTGTTCTTGAGGGTAACAATAACCTTACTGGTTCTTTGTTGGAATGGATGTGGGAGTGGGGGTCCTCACATTTGTCCTCTTCTGCTATGGATAGGCGTTGTCTGCGTTAGCTTTCCATTTCCGGCTTTTGGGTTTGAGTGACATTACCAAAATTTTTTGTGTCTGTCAGGTTCTGAAGGGTTTGAAGAGGGGTTTTGGGCGTAGTCTTCCTGATAGCAGGTGTCTGATTACATTCTCCTTGTTGCAACGTCTTTATGGGGTGTTATCGGACGTGCGTGTATCGGATTTTGAAGTTAGTTTGTTCCGATTGGCTTTTGTTTTGGCCTTTTCGGGGCTTTTAGAATTTCAGAATTGCTTAGTAAGAATTTGGTTACCATTGGGGGCTGTAAGTGCTCCAGCCCTAAACATATATCACCTGCCTCGCACATGCTGTAACTGTAAGTGCTCCAGCCCTAAACACATATCACCTGCCTCTGTATGCAGCACATGCTGTAACTGTAAGTGCTCCTGCCCTAAACACATATCACCTGCCTCTGTATGCAGCACATGCTGTAACTGTAAGTGCCCCAGCCCTAAACACATATCACCTGCCTCTGTATACAGCACATGCTGTAACTGTAAGTGCTCCAGCCCTAAACACATATCACCTGCCTCTGTATACAGCACATGCTGTAACTGTAAGTGCTCCAGCCCTAAACACATATCCCCTGCCTCTGTATGCAGCACATGCTGTAACTGTAAGTGCTCCAGCCCTAAACACATATCACCTGCCTCTGTATGCAGCACATGCTGTAACTGTAAGTGCTCCTGCCCTAAACACATATCACCTGCCTCTGTATGCAGCACATGCTGTAACTGTAAGTGCCCCAGCCCTAAACACATATCACCTGCCTCTGTATACAGCACATGCTGTAACTGTAAGTGCTCCAGCCCTAAACACATATCACCTGCCTCTGTATACAGCACATGCTGTAACTGTAAGTGCTCCAGCCCTAAACACATATCCCCTGCCTCTGTATGCAGCACATGCTGTAACTGTAAGTGCTCCAGCCCTAAACACATATCACCTGCCTCTGTATGCAGCACATGCTGTAACTGTAAGTGCTCCAGCCCTAAACACATATCACCTGCCTCTGTATGCAGCACATGTTGTAACTGTAAGTGCTCCAGCCCTAAACACATATCACCTGCCTCTGTATGCAGCACATGCTGTAACTGTAAGTGCTCCAGCCCTAAACACATATCACCTGCCTCTGTATACAGCACATGCTGTAACTGTAAGTGTTCCAGCCCTAAACACATATCAACTGCCTCTGTATGCAGCACATGCTGTAACTGTAAGTGCTCCAGCCCTAAACACATATCACCTGCCTCTGTATGCAGCATATGCTGTCACTGTAAGTGCTCCTGCCCTAAACACATATCACCTGCCTCTGTATGCAGCACATGCTGTAACTGTAAGTGCTCCCTAAACACATATCACCTGCTTCTGTATGCAGCACATGCTATAACTGTAAGTGCTCCAGCCCTAAACACATATCACCTGCCTCTGTATGCAGCACATGCTGTAACTGTAAGTGCTCCTGCCCTAAACACATATCACCTGCCTCTGTATGCAGCACATGCTGTAACTGTAAGTGATCCAGCCCTAAACACATATCACCTGCCTCTGTATGCAGCACATGCTGTAACTGTAAGTGCTCCAGCCCTAAACACATATCACCTGCGTCTGTATGCAGCACATGCTGTAACTGTAAGTGCTCCAGCCCTAAACACATATCACCTGCCTCTGTATGCAGCACATGCTGTAACTGTAAGTGATCCAGCCCTAAACACATATCACCTGCCTCTGTATGCAGCACATGCTGTAACGGTAAGTGCTCCAGCCCTAAACACATATCACCTGCCTCTGCATGCAGCACATGCTGTAACGGTAAGTGCTCCAGCCCTAAACACATATCACCTGCCTCTGTATGCAGCACATGCTGTAACTGTAAGTGCTCCAGCCCTAAACACAAATCACCTGCCTCTGTATGCAGCACATGCTGTAACTGTAAGTGCTCCAGCCCTAAACACAAATCACCTGCCTCTGTATGCAGCACATGCTGTAACTGTAAGTGCTCCAGCCCTAAACACAAATCACCTACCTCTGTATACAGCACATGCTGTAACTAAGTGCTCCAGCCCTAAACACATATCACCTGCCTCTGTATGCAGCACATGCTGTAACTGTAAGTGCTCCAGCCCTAAACACATATCACCTGCCTCTGTATGCAGCACATGCTGTAACTGTAAGTGCTCCAGTTCTAACACAGAACACCTGCCTCTGTATGCAGCACATGCTGTAACTGTAAGTGCTCCAGCCCTAAACACATATCACCTGCCTCTGTATACAGCACATGCTGTAACTGTAAGTACTACAGCCATAAACACATATCACCTGCCTCTGTATACAGCACATGCTGTAACTGTAAGTGCTCCAGCCCTAAACACATATCACCTGCCTCTGTATGCCAGCACATGCTGTAACTGTAAGTGTTCCAGCCCTAAACACATATCACCTGCTTATGTATGTAGCACATGCTGTAACTGTAAGTGCTCCAGCCCTAAACACATATCACCTGTCTCTATATGCATCACATGCTGTAACTGTAAGTGCTCCAGCCCTAAACACATATCACCTGCCTCTGTATGCAGCACATGCTGTAACTGTAAGTGCTCCAGCCCTAAACACATATCCCCTGCCTCTGTATGCAGCACATGCTGTAACTGTAAGTGCTCCAGCCCTAAACACATATCACCTGCCTCTGTATACAGCACATGCTGTAACTGTAAGTGCTCCAGCCCTAAACACATATCACCTGCCTCTGTATGCAGCACATGCTGTAACTGTAAGTGCTCCAGCCCTAAACACATATCCCCTGCCTCTGTATACAGCACATGCTGTAACTGTAAGTGCGCCAGCCCTAAACACATATCACCTGCCTCTGTAGGCAGCACATGCTGTAACTGTAAGTGCTCCTGCACTAAACACATATCACCTACCTCTGTATGCAGCACATGCTGTAACTGTAAGTGCTCCTGCACTAAACACATATCACCTACCTCTGTATGCAGCACATGCTGTAACTGTAAGTGCTCCAGCCCTAAACACATATCACCTGCCTCTGTATGCAGCACATGCTGTAACTGTAAGTGCTCCAGCCCTAAACACATATCACCTGCCTCTGTATGCAGCACATGCTGTAACTGTAAGTGCTCTAGTCCTAAACACATATCACCTACCTCTGTATGCAGCACATGCTGTAACTGTAAGTGCTCCAGCCCTAAACACATATCACCTGCCTCTGTATGCAGCACATGCTGTAACTGTAAGTGCTCTAGTCCTAAACACATATCACCTGCCTCTGTATACCAGCACATGCTGTAACTAAGTGCTCCAGCCCTAAACACATATCACCTGCCTCTGTATGCAGCACATGCTGTAACTGTAAGTGCTCCAGTACTAACACAGAACACCTGCCTCTGTGTGCAGTACATGCTGTAACTGTAAGTGCTCCAGCCCTAAACACATATCACCTGCCTCTGTATGCAGCACATGCTGTAACTGTAAGTGCTCCAGCCCTAAACACATATCACCTGCCTCTGTATGCAGCACATGCTGTAACTGTAAGTGCTCCAGCCCTAAACACATATCACCTGCCTCTGTATGCAGCACATGCTGTAACTGTAAGTACTCCAGCCCTAAACACCTATCACCTGCGTCTGTATGCAGCACATGCTGTAACTGTAAGTGCTCCAGCCCTAAACACATATCACCTGCCTCTGTATGCAGCACATGCTGTAACTGTAAGTGCTCCAGCCCTAAACACATATCCCCTGCCTCTGTATGCAGCACATGCTGTAACTGTAAGTGCTCCAGCCCTAAACACATATCACCTGCCTCTGTATGCATCACATGCTGTAACTGTAAGTGCTCCAGCCCTAAACACATATCATCTGCCTCTGTATGCAGCACATGCTGTAACTGTAAGTGCTCCAGCCCTAAACACATATCACCTGCCTCTGTATACAGCACATGCTGTAACTGTAAGTACTCCAGCCCTAAACACCTATCACCTGCGTCTGTATGCAGCACATGCTGTAACTGTAAGTGCTCCAGCCCTAAACACATATCACCTGCCTCTGTATACAGCACATGCTGTAACTGTAAGTGCTCCAGCCCTAAACACATATCACCTGCCTCTGTATGCAGCACATGCTGTAACTGTAAGTGCTCCAGCCCTAAACACATATCACCTGCCTCTGTATGCAGCACATGCTGTAACTGTAAGTGCCCCAGCCCTAAACACATATCACCTGCCTCTGTATGCAGCACATGCTGTAACTGTAAGTGTTCCAGCCCTAAACACATATCACCTGCCTCTGTATGCAGCACATGCTGTAACTGTAAGTGCTCCAGCCCTAAACACATATCCCCTGCCTCTGTATGCAGCACATGTTGTAACTGTAAGTGCTCTAGCCCTAAACACATATCACCTGCCTCTGTATACAGCACATGCTGTAACTGTAAGTGATCCAGCCCTAAACACATATCACCTGCCTCTGTATACAGCACATGCTGTAACTGTAAGTGCCCCAGTCCTAAACACATATCATCTGCCTCTGTGTGCAGCACACGCTGTAACTGTAAGTGCTCCAGCCCTAAACACATATCACCTGCCTCTGTATACAGCACATGCTGTAACTGTAAGTGCTCCAGTTCTAACACAGAACACCTGCCTCTGTATGCAGCACACGCTGTAACTGTAAGTGCTCCAGCCCTAAACACATATCACCTGCCTCTGTATGCAGCACATGCTGTAACTGTAAGTGCTCCAGCCCTAAACACATATCCCCTGCCTCTGTATGCAGCACATGTTGTAACTGTAAGTGCTCTAGCCCTAAACACATATCACCTGCCTCTGTATACAGCACATGCTGTAACTGTAAGTGATCCAGCCCTAAACACATATCACCTGCCTCTGTATACAGCACATGCTGTAACTGTAAGTGCCCCAGTCCTAAACACATATCATCTGCCTCTGTGTGCAGCACACGCTGTAACTGTAAGTGCTCCAGCCCTAAACACATATCACCTGCCTCTGTATACAGCACATGCTGTAACTGTAAGTGCTCCAGTTCTAACACAGAACACCTGCCTCTGTATGCAGCACACGCTGTAACTGTAAGTGCTCCAGCCCTAAACACATATCACCTGCCTCTGTATGCAGCACATGCTGTAACTGTAAGTGCTCCAGCCCTAAACACATATCACCTGCCTCTGTGTGCAGCACATGCTGTAACTGTAAGTGCTCCAGCCCTAAACACATATCACCTGCCTCTGTGTGCAGCACATGCTGTAACTGTAAGTGCTCCAGCCCTAAACACATATCACCTGCCTCTGTATGCAGCACATGCTGTAACTGTAAGTGCTCCAGCCCTAAACACATATCACCTGCCTCTGTATGCCTCACATGCTGTAACTGTAAGTGCTCCAGCCCTAAACACATATCCCCTGCCTCTGTATACAGCACATGCTGTAACTGTTAGTGCTCCAGCCCTAAACACATATCACCTGCCTCTGTATGCAGCACATGCTGTAACTGTAAGTGCTCTATCCCTAAACACATATCACCTGCCTCTGTATACAGCACATGCTGTAACTGTAAGTGCTCTAGTCCTAAACACATATCCCCTGCCTCTGTATGCAGCACATGCTGTAACTGTAAGTGCTCCAGTCCTAAACACCTATCACCTGCCTCTGTATGCAGCACATGCTGTAACTGTAAGTGCTCCAGCCCTAAACACATATCACCTGCCTCTGTATACAGCACATGCTGTAACTGTAAGTGCTCCAGCCCTAAACACATATCACCTGCCTCTGTATACAGCACATGCTGTAACTGTAAGTGCTCTATCCCTAAACACATATCACCTGCCTCTGTATGCAGCACATGCTGTAACTGTAAGTGCTCCTGCCCTAAACACATATCACCTGCCTCTGTATACAGCACATGCTGTAACTGTAAGTGTTCCAGCCCTAAACACATATCACCTGCCTCTGTATGCAGTACATGCTGTAACTGTAAGTGCTCTATCCCTAAACACATATCCCCTGCCTCTGTATGCAGCACATGCTGTAACTGTAAGTGCTCCAGTACTAACACAGAACACCTGCCTCTGTGTGCAGCACATGCTGTAACTGTAAGTGTTCCAGACCTAAACACATATCACCTGCCTCTGTATGCAGCACATGCTGTAACTGTAAGTACTCCAGCCCTAAACACATATCACCTGTCTCTGTATGCAGCACATGCTGTAACTGTAAGTACTCCAGCCCTAAACACATATCACCTGCCTCTGTATGCAGCACATGCTGTACCTGTAAGTGCTCCAGCCCTAAACACATATCCCCTGCCTCTGTATGCAGCACATGCTGTACCTGTATGTGCTCCAGCCCTAAACACATATCACCTGCCTCTGTATGCAGCACATGCTGTAACAGTAAGTGCTCCAGCCCTAAACACATATCCCCTACCTCTGTATACAGCACATGCTGTAACTGTAAGTGTTCCAGCCCTAAACACATATCACCTGCCTCTGTATGCAGCACATGCTGTAACTGTAAGTGCTCTAGCCCTAAACACATATCACCTGCCTCTGTATGCAGCACATGCTGTAACTGTTAGTGCTCCAGCCCTAAACACATATCACCTGCCTCTGTATGCAGCACATGCTGTAACTGTAAGTGCTCCAGCCCTAAACACATATCACCTGCCTCTGTATGCAGCACATGCTGTAACTGTAAGTGCTCCAGCCCTAACACATATCACCTGCCTCTGTATGCAGCACATGCTGTAACTGTAAGTGTTCCAGCTCTAAACACATATCACCTGCGTCTGTATGCAGCACATGCTGTAACTGTAAGTGCTCCAGCCCTAAACACATATCACCTGCCTCTGTATACAGCACATGCTGTAACTGTAAGTGCTCCAGCCCTAAACACAAATCACCTGCCTCTGTATGCAGCACATGCTGTAACTGTAAGTGCTCCAGCCCTAAACACAAATCACCTGCCTCTGTATGCAGCACATGCTGTAACTGTAAGTGCTCCAGCCCTAAACACATATCACCTGCCTCTGTATGCAGCACATGCTGTAACTGTAAGTGTTCCAGCCCTAAACACATATCACCTGCCTCTGTATGCAGCACATGCTGTAACTGTAAGTGCCCCAGCCCTAAACACATATCACCTGCCTCTGTATGCCAGCACATGCTGTAACTGTAAGTGTCCCAGCCCTAAACACATATCACCTGCGTCTGTATGCAGCACATGCTGTAACTGTAAGTGCTCCAGCCCTAAACACATATCACCTGCCTCTGTATGCAGCACATGCTGTAACTGTAAGTGATCCAGCCCTAAACACATATCACCTGCCTCTGTATGCAGCACATGCTGTAACTGTAAGTGATCCAGCCCTAAACACATATCACCTGCGTCTGTATGCAGCACATTCTGTAACGGTAAGTGCTCCAGCCCTAAACACATATCACCTGCCTCTGTATGCCAGCACATGCTGTAACTGTAAGTGCTCCAGCCCTAAACACATATCACCTGCCTCTGTATGCCAGCACATGCTGTAACTGTAAGTGCTCCAGCCCTAAACACAAATCACCTGCCTCTGTATGCAGCACATGCTGTAACTGTAAGTGCTCCAGCCCTAAACACAAATCACCTGCCTCTGTATACAGCACATGCTGTAACTAAGTGCTCCAGCCCTAAACACATATGACCTGCCTCTGTATGCAGCACATGCTGTAACTGTAAGTGCTCCAGCCCTAAACACATATCACCTGCCTCTGTATACCAGCACATGCTGTAACTGTAAGTGCTCCAGCCCTAAACACATATCACCTGCCTCTGTATGCAGCACATGCTGTAACTGTAAGTGCTCCAGACCTAAACACATATCACCTGCCTCTGTATGCAGCACATGCTGTAACTAAGTGCTCTAGCCCTAAACACATATCACCTGCCTCTGTATGCAGCACATGCTGTAACTGTAAGTGCTCCAGCCCTAAACACATATCACCTGCCTCTGTATGCAGCACATGCTGTAACTGTAAGTGCTCCAGCCCTAAACACATATCACCTGCCTCTGTATGCAGCACATGCTGTAACTGTAAGTGCTCCAGCCCTAAACACATATCACCTGCCTCTGTATGCAGCACATGCTGTAACTGTAAGTGCTCCAGTTCTAACACAGAACACCTGCCTCTGTATGCAGCACATGCTGTAACTGTAAGTGCTCCAGCCCTAAACACATATCACCTGCCTCTGTATACAGCACATGCTGTAACTGTAAGTGTTCCAGCCCTAAACACATATCACCTGCCTCTGTATGCAGCACATGCTGTAACTGTAAGTGCTCCAGCCCTAAACACATATCACCTGCCTCTGTATGCAGCATATGCTGTCACTGTAAGTGCTCCTGCCCTAAACACATATCACCTGCTTCTGTATGCAGCACATGCTATAACTGTAAGTGCTCCAGCCCTAAACACATATCACCTGCCTCTGTATGCAGCACATGCTGTAACTGTAAGTGCTCCTGCCCTAAACACATATCACCTGCCTCTGTATGCAGCACATGCTGTAACTGTAAGTGATCCAGCCCTAAACACATATCACCTGCCTCTGTATGCAGCACATGCTGTAACTGTAAGTGCTCCAGCCCTAAACACATATCACCTGCGTCTGTATGCAGCACATGCTGTAACTGTAAGTGCTCCAGCCCTAAACACATATCACCTGCCTCTGTATGCAGCACATGCTGTAACTGTAAGTGATCCAGCCCTAAACACATATCACCTGCCTCTGTATGCAGCACATGCTGTAACGGTAAGTGCTCCAGCCCTAAACACATATCACCTGCCTCTGCATGCAGCACATGCTGTAACGGTAAGTGCTCCAGCCCTAAACACATATCACCTGCCTCTGTATGCAGCACATGCTGTAACTGTAAGTGCTCCAGCCCTAAACACAAATCACCTGCCTCTGTATGCAGCACATGCTGTAACTGTAAGTGCTCCAGCCCTAAACACAAATCACCTGCCTCTGTATGCAGCACATGCTGTAACTGTAAGTGCTCCAGCCCTAAACACAAATCACCTACCTCTGTATACAGCACATGCTGTAACTAAGTGCTCCAGCCCTAAACACATATCACCTGCCTCTGTATGCAGCACATGCTGTAACTGTAAGTGCTCCAGCCCTAAACACATATCACCTGCCTCTGTATGCAGCACATGCTGTAACTGTAAGTGCTCCAGTTCTAACACAGAACACCTGCCTCTGTATGCAGCACATGCTGTAACTGTAAGTGCTCCAGCCCTAAACACATATCACCTGCCTCTGTATACAGCACATGCTGTAACTGTAAGTACTACAGCCATAAACACATATCACCTGCCTCTGTATACAGCACATGCTGTAACTGTAAGTACTACAGCCATAAACACATATCTCCTGCCTCTGTATACAGCACATGCTGTAACTGTAAGTGCTCCAGCCCTAAACACATATCACCTGCCTCTGTATGCCAGCACATGCTGTAACTGTAAGTGTTCCAGCCCTAAACACATATCACCTGCTTATGTATGTAGCACATGCTGTAACTGTAAGTGCTCCAGCCCTAAACACATATCACCTGTCTCTATATGCATCACATGCTGTAACTGTAAGTGCTCCAGCCCTAAACACATATCACCTGCCTCTGTATGCAGCACATGCTGTAACTGTAAGTGCTCCAGCCCTAAACACATATCCCCTGCCTCTGTATGCAGCACATGCTGTAACTGTAAGTGCTCCAGCCCTAAACACATATCACCTGCCTCTGTATGCAGCACATGCTGTAACTGTAAGTGCTCCAGCCCTAAACACATATCCCCTGCCTCTGTATACAGCACATGCTGTAACTGTAAGTGCGCCAGCCCTAAACACATATCACCTGCCTCTGTAGGCAGCACATGCTGTAACTGTAAGTGCTCCTGCACTAAACACATATCACCTACCTCTGTATGCAGCACATGCTGTAACTGTAAGTGCTCCTGCACTAAACACATATCACCTACCTCTGTATGCAGCACATGCTGTAACTGTAAGTGCTCCAGCCCTAAACACATATCACCTGCCTCTGTATGCAGCACATGCTGTAACTGTAAGTGCTCCAGCCCTAAACACATATCACCTGCCTCTGTATGCAGCACATGCTGTAACTGTAAGTGCTCTAGTCCTAAACACATATCACCTACCTCTGTATGCAGCACATGCTGTAACTGTAAGTGCTCCAGCCCTAAACACATATCACCTGCCTCTGTATGCAGCACATGCTGTAACTGTAAGTGCTCTAGTCCTAAACACATATCACCTGCCTCTGTATACCAGCACATGCTGTAACTAAGTGCTCCAGCCCTAAACACATATCACCTGCCTCTGTATGCAGCACATGCTGTAACTGTAAGTGCTCCAGCCCTAAACACATATCATCTGCCTCTGTATGCAGCACATGCTGTAACTGTAAGTGCTCCAGCCCTAAACACAAATCACCTGCCTCTGTATGCAGCACATGCTGTAACTGTAAGTGCTCCAGCCCTAAACACATATCACCTGCCTCTGTATGCAGCACATGCTGTAACTGTAAGTGCTGCAGCCCTAAACACATATCACCTGCCTCTGTATGCCAGCACATGCTGTAACTGTAAGTGCTCTAGTTCTAAACACATATCACCTGCCTCTGTATGCAGCACATGCTGTAACTGTAAGTGCTCCAGCACTAAACACATATCACCTGCCTCTGTATGCAGCACATGCTGTAACTGTAAGTGCTCCTGCCCTAAACACATATCACCTGCCTCTGTATGCCAGCACATGCTGTAACTGTAAGTGCTCCAGCCCTAAACACATATCACCTGCCTCTGTATGCAGCACATGCTGTAACTGTAAGTGCTCCAGCCCTAAACACATATCACCTGCCTCTGTATGCCAGCACATGCTGTAACTGTAAGTGCTCCAGCCCTAAACACATATCACCTGCCTCTGTATGCAGCACATGTTGTAACTGTAAGTGCTCCAGCCCTAAACACATATTACCTGCCTCTGTATGCAGCACATGCTGTAACTGTAAGTGCTCCAGCCCTAAACACATATCACCTGCCTCTGTATGCAGCACATGCTGTAACTGTAAGTGTTCCAGCCCTAAACACATATCACCTACCTCTGTATGCAGCACATGCTTTAACTGTAAGCGCTCCAGCCCTAAACACATATCACCTGCCTCTGTATGCAGCACATGCTGTAACTGTAAGTGCTCCAGCCCTAAACACATATCACCTGCCTCTGTATGCAGCACATGCTGTAACTGTAAGTGCTCCTGCCCTAAACACATATCACCTACCTCTGTATGCAGCACATGCTGTAACTGTAAGTGCTCCTGCCCTAAACACATATCACCTGCCTCTGTATACAGCACATGCTGTAACTGTAAGTGCTCTAGTCCTAAACACATATCACCTGCCTCTGTATGCAGCACATGCTGTAACTGTAAGTGCTCCAGTTCTAACACAGAACACCTGCCTCTGTATGCAGCACATGCTGTAACTGTAAGTGCTCCTGCCCTAAACACATATCACCTGCCTCTGTATACAGCACATGCTGTAACTGTAAGTGCTCTAGTCCTAAACACATATCACCTGCCTCTGTATGCAGCACATGCTGTAACTATAAGTGCTCCAGCCCTAAACACATATCACCTGCCTCTGTATACAGCACATGCTGTAACTGTAAGTGCTCCAGCACTAAACACATATCACCTGCCTCTGTATGCAGCACATGCTGTAACTGTAAGTGCTCCAGCCCTAAACACATATCACCTGCCTCTGTATGCAGCACATGCTGTAACTGTAAGTGCTCCAGCCCTAAACACATATCACCTGCCTCTGTATGCAGCACATGCTGTAACTGTAAGTGCTCCAGACCTAAACACATATCACCTGCCTCTGTATGCAGCACATGCTGTAACTGTAAGTGCTCCTGCCCTAAACACATATCACCTACCTCTGTATGCAGCACATGCTGTAACTGTAAGTGCTCCTGTCCTAAACACATATTACCTGCCTCTGTATGCAGCACATGCTGTAACTGTAAGTGCTCCAGTTCTAACACAGAACACCTGCCTTTGTATGCCAGCTCAGTGTCTCAGACCTGATGAAACAGTGGTGAGACACTGAGAAATGCGTTGCTTTTAATACATTTTAACTTTTACACAGAATTGGTTTTTTGTATAGGAGCATTTGCTTTAATAAATTGTAGCAGTTACACCAGTAGTCTATCTCCCACAGCAGAGCAAGGAGATCTGACGTGGCAGTGTTATATACTGCTTCCCACGCTCCATTCTCCTGTTGGAGTCTCAGAAGTGAGGTTTAGATGGTGAGGCTGAGACGGAACGTTGTATCAGAAGCACCTTTGCAGAGACAGACCATATTCACACAAGCAGTTTGCAGAGACGATTCACCATCACATAAGCGGATTGTCGTGATTAGAGATAATGCCTGTGACTGTCTAAATAGAGTGACCAGTGACCTCCAGTACACGCCACGCACACTACATGTAGTGCCCTGCAATCTGTGAGTTGCCCCTTGACATATGTTATGGTCTTTCTCTCACTGAATGTACTTACCCTATGAGGCGCCTCCTCTTTTTCTTTTCTCTATGAATGAGTGTATGAGTATGTATAAATGAGTGTATGTATGAATAAGTGAGTGTATGAATGAGCGAGTGTGTGTATGTGTATGAGCGAGTGTATGTATAAATGAGTGTATGTATGAATAAGCGAGTGTATGAATGAGCGAGTGTATGTATGAGCGAGTGTGTGTATGTGTATGAGCGAGTGTATGTATGTGTATGAGCGAGTGTATGTATGTGTATGAGCGAGTGTATGTGTATGAGCGAGTGTATGTGTATGAGCGAGTGTATGTATGTGTATGAGCGAGTGTATGTGTATGAGCGAGTGTATGTATAAATGAGTGTATGTATGAATGAGCGAGTGTGTGTATGTGTATGAGCGAGTGTATGTGTATGAGCGAGTGTATGTATGTGTATGAGCGAGTGTATGTATAAATGAGTGTATGTATGAATAAGTGAGTGTATGAATGAGCGAGTGTATGTATGAGCGAGTGTATGTATGAATGAGTGTGTGTATGTGTATGAGCGAGTGTATGTATGTGTATGAGCGAGTGTATGTATGAATAAGTGTGTGTATGAGCGAGTGTATGTGTATGAGCGAGTTTATGTATGAATGTGTGTATGTGTATGAATGAGTGTGTGTATGTGTATGAGCGAGTGTATGTGTATGAGCGAGTGTATGTATGAATGAGTGTGTGTTTGATTGAGTGTGTGTTTGATTGAGTGTATGTATGAAAGAGTGTCTGTATGTGTATGAATGAGTGTGTGTATGTGTATGAGCGAGTGTATGTGCGAGTGTATGTGTATGAGCGAGTGTATGTGTATGAGCGAGTTTATGTATGAATGAGTGTGTTTATGTGTATGAGCGAGTGTATGTATGAATGAGTGTGTGTTTGATCGAGTGTATGTATGAATGAGTGTATGTGTATGTGTATGAGCGAGTGTATGTATGAATTAGTGTGTGTGTATGATCGAGTGTATGTATGAATGAGTGTGTGTATGAGCGAGTATGTATGAATGAGTGTGTGTATGAGCGAGTATGTATGAATGAGTGTGTGTATGTATGAATGAGTGTGTGTGTATGAGTGAGTGTATGTATGCATGAATGAGTATACATGAATGAGTGTGTGTATGTATGAATGAGTGTCTGTGTATGTGTATGAGTGAGTGTATGTATGAATGAATGAGTGAGTGAGTGTGTGTGTGTGTGTGTGTATATGAGTGAGTGAGTGAGTGAGTGTATGTATGCATGAATGAGTGTATATGAATGAGTGTCTGTATGAGTGAGTAACATATTTTAGATAAATTTCCCTTTTTATCTAACCCATAAACATTACATTTAAATTTTAAAAAATGTATAATGTGTTGCATTTTCCTTTCTGAGTTATTTATATTTAATAGTGGATATTAAATACAGGTGGCCCTCGTTTAACAATGGTTCAATTTACACCGTTTCATAATAACAACCTTTTTTTCCAGTCATGTGACTGCTATTGAAAAGCATTGAGAAGCAGTGCATTTATTAAAATAGCAAGTAGGTGGAGCTGTCCGCTTGTGTTGCAGCAAAGCCCAGCAAGCTGAAATTAATCAGTTTAACCAGACCTGAGCTATCGAGCAGATTTCAAAGGAACAAGATCTTCCTGTCTATAAATCAGTCCAGATTGGAATGCACAGAAACAACTGTTTGCAGAAAAATGCAAGTGAAGTCGTGGGATTATTTTATTAGGTGTATAATGCTGGTTAGCAAATGTTTTTGTTCATTTAACTTAGTTTAATTGTATATTCTGTGTTGTGTGATTATTTTATTAGGTTTATAATGCTGTTTAACATTTAAAGTCTTCATTTCAAAGCTTTAAAAATAATGTATTAGGTGTTACTTATGATAATTTTGAGAGGGGCCTGGAATCTATCTCCCTCACTTCCCATTGACTTACATTATAAACTGGGTTTCAATTTACAACCATTCCTTCTGGAACCTAACCCCGGCGTAAACTGAGGGCTACCTGTACTGCCAAACCATTTAAGGTTTAAAGAAAATAATAAGCAATCCCCACTAGATGTCACTACAGCGCTGTCATGCTATACATGATTTAACTAGGAATGTATCTAGGATTGCTAAAGCTAATCTGAGACGGATGCACCTTATACACAATACATACTGCAACAAAACACTGTCCTATTCTTACACTAATTTCAAATAAATGTCACTGTCAAAGCCAGGAAGGCTGAAATATTTTTATTTGCAATTCAATTAATTATGCCAAAAATGCACAGAAGGCTGTGTATGTGTGAGTTTTTTTTGTTTTTTGGTGTCACTGATAAACCTGCACATGAAAATCTTTATTGGCACAGGAAGGGCATACACATTCCACCAACAGAGTATGTACTGACCAGCAGAGTATATAGAAGGGGATGCACATTCCACCAGCACAGTCTGTACTGACCAGCAGAGTGTCTAGAAGGGGATACACATTCCACTGGCACAGTCTCTACTGATCAGCAGAGTGTAAAGAAGGGGATGCACATTCCACCAGCACAGTCTGTACTGACCAGCAGAGTGTCTAGAAGGGGATACACATTCCACTGGCACAGTCTCTACTGATCAGCAGAGTGTAAAGAAGGGGATGCACATTCCACCAGCACAGTCTGTACTGACCAGCAGAGTGTGTAGAAGGGGATACACATTCCACTGGAACAGTCTGTAATGACCAGCAGAGGGTATAGAAGGGCATGCACATTCCACCAGCACAGTCTGTACTGACAAGCAGTGTATAGAAGGGGATACACATTCTACCAACACAGTCTGTACTGTCCAGCAGAGTGTATAGAAGGGCATACACATTCCACCAGCACAGTCTGTAATGACCAGCAGAGTATATAGAAGCTCATACACATTCCACCAGCACAATCTGTACTGACCAGCAGAGTGTATAGAAGGGCATACACATTCCACCAGCACAGTCTGTAATGACCAGCAGAGTATATAGAAGCTCATACACATTCCACCAGCACAGTCTGTACTGACCAGCAGAGTGTATAGAAGGGCATACACATTCCACCAGCACAGTCTGTAATGACCAGCAGAGTATATAGAAGCTCATACACATTCCACCAGCACAATCTGTACTGATCAGCAGAGTGTATAGAAGGGCATACACATTCCACCAGCACAGAGTGTATAGAAGGGCATACATATTCCACCAGCACAGTCTGTACTGACCAGCGGAGTGTATAGAAGGGCATATACATTCCACCAGCACAGAGTGTATAGAAGGGCATACACATTCCACCAGCACAATCTGTACTGACCAGCAGTATGTATAAAAGGGGATACATATTCCACCAGCACAGTCTGTACTGACCAGCAGAGTGTATAGAAGGGCATACACATTCCACCAGCACAATCTGTACTGACCAGCAGTATGTATAAAAGGGGATACATATTCCACCAGCACAGTCTGTACTGATAAGCAGAGTGTATAGAAGGGCATACACATTCCGCCAGCACAATCTGTAATGACCAGCAGAGTGTATAGAAGGGCATACAATTCCACCAGCGCAGTGTGTACTGACCAGCAGTGTGTATAGAAGGGCATACACATTCCACCAGCGCCGTCTGTACTGACCAGCAAAGTGTATAGAAGGGGATACAAATTCCACCAGCACAGTCTGTACTGACCAGCAGAGTGTATAGAAGGGCATACACATTCCACAAGCGCAGTCTGTACTGACCAGCAGAGTGTATAGAAGGGGATACACATTCCACCAGTACAATCTGTACTGACCAGCAGTATGTATAGAAGGGCATACACATTCCACCAGCGCAGTGTGTACTGACCAGCAGAGTGTATAGAAGGGCATACACATTCCACCAGCGCCGTCTGTACTGACCAGCAAAGTGTATAGAAGGGGATACAAATTCCACCAGCACAGTCTGTACTGACCAGCAGAGTGTATAGAAGGGGATACACATTCCACCAGTACAATCTGTACTGACCAGCAGAGTGTATAGAAGGGCATACACATTCCACAATCGCAGTCTGTACTGACCAGCAGAGTGTATAGAAGGGGATACACATTCCACCAGTACAATCTGTACTGACCAGCAGAGTGTATAGAAGGGCATACACATTCCACAATCGCAGTCTGTACTGACCAGCAGAGTGTATAGAAGGGGATACACATTCCACCAGCACAGTCTGTACTGACCGGCAGAGTGTATAGAAGGGCATACACATTCCACAATAGCAGTCTGTACTGACCAGCAGAGTGTATAGAAGGGGATACACATTCCACCAGCACAGTCTGTACTGACCAGCAGAGTGTATAGAAGGGGATACACATTCCACCAGCACAGTCTGTACTGACCGGCAGAGTGTATAGAAGGGCATACACATTCCACCAGCACAGTCTGTACTGACCAGCAGAGTGTATAGAAGGGCATACACATTCCACCAGCACAGTCTGTACTGACCAGCAGAGTGTATAGAAGGGCATACACATTCCACCAGCACAGTCTGCACTGACCGGCAGAGTGTATAGAAGGGCATACACATTCTACCAGCACAGTCTGTACTGACCGGCAGAGTGTATAGAAGGGCATACACATTCCACCAGCACAGAGTGTATAGAAGGGCATACACATTCCACCAGCACAGAGTGTATAGAAGGGCATACACATTCCACCAGCACAGAGTGTATAGAAGGGCATGCACATTCCACCAGCACAGTCTGCACTGACCAGCAGAGTGTATAGAAGGGCATACACATTCCACCAGCACAGTCTGTACTGACCAGCAGAGTGTATAGAAGGGCATACACATTCCACCAGCACAGTCTGTACTGACCAGCAGAGTGTATAGAAGGGCATACACATTCCACCAGCACAGTCTGTACTGACCAGCAGAGTGTATAGAAGGGCATACATATTCCACCAGCACAGTCTGTACTGACCAGCAGAGTGTATAGAAGGGCATACACATTCCACAATAGCAGTCTGTACTGACCAGCAGAGTGTATAGAAGGGGATACACATTCCACCAGCACAGTCTGTACTGACCAGCAGAGTGTATAGAAGGGGATACACATTCCACCAGTACAGTCTGTACTGACCAGCAGAGTGTATAGAACACACAACGTATGAGAGTAAGTGGAGTAATTGACCAGTCAAGAAGATGCCCATCTGAGGGAAGGCAACAGTGGGCAGTTGTCTACAGTGCCAAATGAACCAACCCTGGCACCAGTTTCAGGACAATTTCCTTAGTAAAGGGCAATTGACTGCATCTTTCTTAATCTGACCTGTTGTCTTCTCCCCCAGCTTGATCCAGCACTTGTGTGTCTTTCTGGTATTATAGCAACGTTTAACATATCAGTTCTTACTCTTAAAGGGACAAGTTTATAAACAATTTAATACACTCGAGCAGGTAAAACAGATAGTTGGGAACATAAAGGAGAGAACATGTTACAGTATGTTGCCCTTTAAAATTACAAGTAACCCCTTAAAAGAGATAACCATCTTCTTTGATATGAATGGTCCTGTGTCTGTCCAGCTGCCAGGAGACTCATAACAAATACCTCTCAGGATTACTTATTTTTTTCAGGAGGGGGTTGGTTTGGCAAATCTAAATAAGCTCTGATTTCCATCTAACCACAGGGATATATCTAGGGTTAGCAGCTGCTCTCCACAAAAATATTGGACAATCAGTCTGTGACGGTCACGGAGGTAGTTGGGGTCACAGAATGCCCCCATAAGCTGTACCTTAGCCCCCATGCTTGATACCACAATGTATATTTTTCACATCTGAGCAGGGATTTTACCTCTTGGCCAACAGTAAAAATGAAATTTATGCTTACCTGATAAATGTCTTGCTTTCCGGACATGGAGAGTCCACAACGTCATTCTAATTACTAGTGGGATATTGAACTCCTGGCCAGCAGGAGAAGGCAAAGAGCACCCCAGCAAATCTGTTAAAGGGACAGTCAAGCTCAAAAAAACTTTCATGATTTAAATAGGGAATGTAATTTTAAACAACTTTCCAATTTACTTTTATCACCAATTTTGCTTTGTTCTCTTGGTATTCTTAGTTGAAAGCTAAACCTAGGATGTTCATATGCTAATTTCTTAGACCTTTAAGACTGCCTCTAATCTGAATGCATTTTGACCACTAGAGGGAATTAGTTCATATAGATAATATTGAGCTCATGCACGTGAAGTAACCCTGGAGTGAGCACTGATTGGCTAAAATGCAAGTCTGTCAAAAAAACTGAAATTAGGGGGCAGTTTGCAGAGGCTTAGATACAAGGTAATCACAGTGGTAAAAAGTGTATTTCTATAACAGTGTTGGTTATGCAAAACTGGGGAATGGGTAATAAAGGAATTATCTTTCTTTTTAAACAACAAAAAATCTGGTGTTGCCTGTCCCTTTAAGTGTAACTTCCTTTACCCATAACCCCCAGTCATTCAGGAAAGGAAGGAAATGGAAAAAGAAGAAACACAAAGGTGAAAAAGATGCCTGAGGTTTACTCAAAAAAAAACAGCTGATTTATAATTAAAAAGAGGGTGGGTTTGTGGACTCTCCATGTCCGGAAAGAAAGAAATTTATCATCAGGTAAACATAAATTTTGTTTTCTTTCCCAAGACATAGAGAGTCCACAACGTCATTCCAATTACTAGTGGGAACCAATACCCAAGCTAGAGGACACGGAATGAACAGGGAGGGAGAAAAAGGCAGGAGGACCTAAACAGAAGGCACCACCGCTTGAAGAATCTTTCTCCCAAAAGAAGCCACAGCCGAGGCAAAGTATCAAATTTGCAGAATTTGGAAAAAGTATGCAAAGAGGACCATGTTGCAGCCTTGCAAATCAGTTCCACAGAAGCTTCATTTTTGAAAGCCCAAGAAGGAGACAGCCCTAGTGCAAAGAGCCATAATTCTCTCAGAAGGTTACTTTCCAGCAGTCTCATAAGCCAAACAAATGAATCTTCTTAACCAGAAGGACAGAGTAGAAGAAGTGGTCTTCTGACCTTTACGCTTTCCAGAGGAAACAACAAAAAGGGCAGAAGATTGCCTAAAATCTTTAGTAGCTTGAAGGTAAAACTTTAGAGCATGCGCAACATCCAAGTTATACAAAATACGTTCCTTATGAGAAGAAGGAGTAGGACAAAAAGAAGGAACAAGAATTTCCTGATTAATGTTTCGATCCAACACCACATTAGGGAAAAAACCCAATTTAGTACGAAGGACCGCCTTATCTGCATGAAAGATAAGGTATGGGGGAATCACACTGCAGAGCTGAAAGTTCAGAATCTCTGCGAACGGAAGAAAAAGTAAGGAGAAACAAAACCTTCCAAGATAACAACTTTATATCGACAACATGCATCGGCTCAAACAGAGCCTGCTGCAAAACTCTAAGAACTAGGTTAAGGCTCCAAGGAGGAGCAACGGGTTTAAACACAGGCCGGATTCTGATCAAGAACTGAACAAAAGCATGAACATCTGGTAACTTGCATAAGTGATGAAAAAGGCCTAATTAAGGCCGAAACGCGTTGAAATACTGGTGAGCTTATTTCTAATATATACCAACTGTGTACATACAGTATTACACTATTGTCCATTTTTTTCTTCCACAGGTTTTTTGTTGTTTGCTATATGGGTATTTGTTTTTTTTGGATAATTGATTTTGGACCTCTGTCACAGTAACCACTATATATATTTTTTTGACTGTATATATATATTGTTTTTGATATATTTTTTCTGATACATTTTTTCTTTTTTCACTTTTTTATCACATTTTAACATTTTTGGATACTTGGATACACCCTTATTTTTATTTTTTTATATTTTTCATTTTTTCACTTATTGGTACACCATCATCACTTATGCAAGTACACCCCAACCACACTTCAGGATGAATCACTAATATTGACTTTCTGTTTGGAGGACTATTTCATTTTATTTTTGGTTGGAACCTCTCACTTGATATTAGATATCACTTTTTTGTATTTACTCTACCCTGTCTGGACTGTTTTTTGCCACATCTTATGTATCTTTGGCTATATATTTACATTATTATTTGACATTGTCTTAAACCTCTATTCAACCTATCGTCGTGTTTTTAACTATTTGCTGTAACATTTCCATCAAAGGCATGGATACATGGCCCTATATGCAGTTTTAATATACTGCGTTTTTAATTATATTGTATGTATTAAACCGTTTTTAATTGTATTGTATGTATTAAACCGTTCTTTGTAAAGACTGATAGCCCATTGCCTTTTAAGCTTTTTAGCGCATACTCTCTACCCTGTCTTTTGTTCTTTTTCATGTTAGCGTGCTAGGAGGCTGACTTGAGAGTAAGCTTAAGGCCCACCCCTTTATTTAGCGCTCGGCCACCTCATTCACCATTGACCTGTATCTCCTAGACATTGACCAAGAAAGGTCCTTCACGCAGATTAAGACGTTCACTCTCTTAGTCTGGACAGGAGGAAAACTAAGACAGGAAAAACCTGCCCCTGGAGAAGTAAGACCTGAGATCTTCCTAAACTGAGGAAGGAAATATCCCTTTAACATTGCAAGCTGGAATCACAGATAAAATTATTAGCAAGGCTTTGAACCTTAAGTCTGCACCCGCAGCAATACTTGCGAATGGATGACATTGAAAACTCATGAGAAAGCCATGACCTTCCAATCCATGGGATCCCAGAAGAATAACTATCTCCAACATACAAAATATAAGATAGAACCCGAAGTCAAAGACAGATCAACCTGATCAGAAATGATGATGTCATAGACATTGGATAAAAACCTCTCAATATGAAGGAGAACAAATATTGTGCCCATGTACATAGAACAAGGCAACCAACATCATAGTGACGAAGATCGCATAAGAAATATAAAAATGTTATGCATGGGACAAATCAGAAGATAATACCTCAATGTGAGATAAAGTAATACTTTAGTCCCCATACTAAACTAGGTAAACCTAACAAAACAAATTAGGTCCCAAGAACAGTTAAGCAAAATATATAAGAAATATATATATATATATATATATATATATATATATATATAAATAGAGAGAAAATATAGAGAAAATAACTCATTGTGTAGTTCATTAACAAATCTAGACAGGCCAGAAAGCTTGCTTTTCCCACAGAAAACCTCTTAATTACATTGTTTCCAATGCAGCAAAGGATTCTGGGTAAGATATGCAAATTAAGTTTACAATGACAAACCTTTTTACTTAAAGTCTGCTTTTCAGCAGATTCCCTTAACACCAAAGTATCGCTGTTCACACAGCTTATAAGCTTAGCTAGGGTTAGTGCAGTGATTCATAACCATCCCAGGACAGACTGTTTCATAGTTATTGCTACTCATCAGCTGGGAGAAGGTTTGAATCACTGCTGGGTGAAGTTGATTCCAGGCAAAATACATCAACATTTAAAATTAGGGGGAGGTAAAATGTGAGTTTAAAATCCTCCACTATGCACAAAATATAGAGAACATAACTCATTGTGTAGTTCATTAACTAACCTAGACAGTCCAGAAAGCTTGTTTTTCCCACAGAAAACCTCTGGAATACATTGTTTCCAATGCAGCAAAGGATTCTGAGTAAGATAGGCAAATTAAGTTCACAATGACAAACCTGCTTTGGCATTAAGGGAATGTGTTGAAAAGCAGACTTGAAGTCTTACCCACAATCCTTTGCTGCATTGGAAACAATCACCGAGAGGAGTTTTGCAATAACAGGGGTGCGTTGCTAACGAGCATTTTTTTTTTCAACGCTCCCTTAAGACAACGCTGGTATTACAGGTTACACAAAAAAGTGAGCGTAGAGCAAAATTTAGCTCCACATCTCACTGTAATACCAGCGCTGCTTACGGCAGCGGTGAGCTGGCTAAACGTGCTTGTGCACGATTTCCCCATAGGAATCAATGGGGCAGATCGGGCTGAAAAAAAACCTAACACCTGCAAAAAAGCAGCATTCAGCTTCTAACGCAGCCCCATTGATTCCTATGGGGAAATACTTTTTATGTCTACACCTAACACCCTAACATGAACCCCGAGTCTAAACACCCCTAATCTTACACTTATTAACCCCTAATCTGCTGCCCCGACATCGCCGACACCTGCATTATATTATTAACCACTAATCTGCTGCTCCGGACACCGCCGCCACCTACATTATACTTATTAACCCCTAATCTGCAGCCCCCAACATCGCCAACACCTACATTATAATTTTTAACCCCTAATCTGCCGTCCCCAACGTCACCTACCTACATTTATTAACCCCTAATCTGCCGCCCCAAACCTCGCCGCCACTATACTAAATGTATTAACCCCTAAACCTAAGTCTTACCCTAAACCTAACACCCCCTAACTTAAATAGAATTACAATAAATCTAAATAAAATTACTATAATTAACTACATTATTCCTATGTAAAACTAAATACTTACCTATAAAATAAACCCTAAGCTAGCTACAATATAACTAATAATTACATTGTATCTAGCTTAGGTTTTATTTTTATTTTACAGGCAAGTTTGTATTTATTTTAACTAGGTACAATAGTTATTAAATAGTTATTAACTATTTAATAACTACCTAGTTAAAATAAAGACAAATATACCTGTAAAATAAAACCTAACCTTAGTTACAATTACACCTAACATTACACTACCATTAAATTAATTACCTAAATTAAATACAATTAATTACAATTAAATAAAATTATCTAAAGTACAAAAACAAACAAACACTAAATTACAGAAAATAATAAAGGCATTATTTAGTTAATTGCAGTAATTTTATTTATTGTAATTATATTTAAGTTAGGGGGGGTTAGGGTTAGACTTAGGTTTAGGGGTTAATACATTTAATATAGTGGCGGCGGCAGATTAGGGGTTAATAAATGTAGGTAGGTGGTGGCGATGTTAGGGCCAGCAGATTAGGGGTTAATAATATTTAACTAGTGTTTGCGATGCGGGAGTGCGGCGGTTTAGGGGTTAATATATTTATTATAGTGGCGGCGATGTCCGGTTTGGCAGATTGGGGGTTAAAATATTTATTTTAGTGTTTGCAATGTGGGGGGGGCTCGTTTTGGTGGTTAATAGGTAGTTTATGGGTGTTAGTGTACTTTTTAGCACTTTAGTTAAGAGTTTTATGCTACAGCGTTGTAGTGTAAAACTCTTTTAACTACTGACTTTTAAATGCGGTACCAGTCTTGAAAGGAGAGGGTGTACCGCTCACTTTTGGTCAGACTCGTAATACCGGCGATATATCTTTTCTCTAGTTTGTTATATCTTTTCTCTAGTTTGTTATATACACAGCACCATCTCGCTCAATGTATATCTAAATTATCTCATTTACTTTGAGATCCTGTGCTATTAGTAGTCTTAACTAATTTTTAAGTAGTGCCATTGGTTTTTCTTTGTTTCCTCCAATATCCCTTGACATGTATATATTTGTTTTTAGTAGACAACCCAAAGTATTGATCTAGGCCCATTTTGGTATATTTCATGCTACCATTTCACATTTCACCGCCAAATGCGATCAAATAAAAAAATTGTTCACTTTTTCACAAACTTTAGGTTTCTCACTGAAATTATTTACAAACAACTTGTGCAATTATGGGGTTAATTATGTAGCGCGTAGGGAGCTTGAATGGTTAATTTTAGCTTTAGTGTAGAGATCAGCCTTCCACCTGACACATCCCACCCCCTGATCCCTCCCAAACAGCTCTCATCCCTCCCCTACCCCACAATTGTCCCCACCATCTTAAGTACTGGCAGAAAGTCTGCAAGTACTAAAATTTTATTTTTTAAAATATATTTTCTGCTGTGTAGGAATCCCCCCTTAGCCCCCAACCTCATTGATCCCCTCCAAAGAGCTCTCTAACCCTCCCTCCACTAACTATTAAAATAAACCACTGTTTTTCTGTAGTGTAGCTGCCCCCCTCCATACCCTACACACTCCCCCTCCCAGATCTATTTGGAAAAATTATTTCCTCCCCTCCTCTCCCACCCACCACTTCAAATTTTTAAACTATCCAGATCGCGGACACGTGCCCCCCGACAATCATTTCCGACTGCTGGCCAGAAATTTGCCAGCGATGGGCCACCCACCCGCCTTCCTGCAGCTGCTCCCACCCACCAACAATCGGCACCATCGCTGGCTGATGCAGACAGGGCCACAGAGTGGCTCTCTCTGCATCTGTGTGCCAAAAAAGGTATTGCAGTGATGCCTCAATATTAAGGCATCACGGCAATACCTTAAAAGCTGCTGGAAACGATCAGGATCGCTTCCAGAGCTTCAAAACCCAGAGGACGTGCCAGGCACATCCTTGGTCATTAAGGGCAGTTTTTTGGAGGATGTACTTGGTACGTCCTCAGTCGTTAATGGGTTAAACTTAATTTTCTTTTCCCCATAGACATCAATGGGGTTGCATTACGGCAATCTCGATTCTGCGATCACAGGTGTTAGATTTTTTCTAACACTCTCTCCCCATTGATGTCTATGGGGGAAAGCGTGCAAGAGCATGTCAAAGCAGCCCTTGGATTTTGTGCGGTATGGAGCTTAAAGGGACAGACAACCCAAAATTTCAAATAGGTAATTCCTATAAACTTGCTAATGATTATTATTTTGAACTATAGCCTAATTTAGTACCCTAAAGCGTTTCTAAGTATTAGTACTTACTTTTGTCTCTTGTGACTGTTTAAAATGCCCGCCTGCCCCCTCCCATATTTCGTCATCAGTATCTTCATTGTGCAGCTCTAACAGCTATTTTTCGTCCATCCACACTCCCGTGTTTTGCGCATGCGCAGTGCGCCAATAACGCTGTAGGGGGTAGGTTTTAAAAAGGTACTCTGAATCCCTTCTCATTTTCCTAGACGTGTCATTATTGAGAGGAATTTAGAGTTCCTTTTTAAAACCTCCCCCCTACATCGTTATCGGCGCACTGCGCATGCGCAAAACACGGGAGTGTGGATGGACGAAAATTAGCTATTAGAGCTGCACAATGAAGATACTGATGACGAAATATGGGAGGGGGCAGGCGGGCATTTTAAACAGTCACAAGAGACAAAAGTACTAATACTTAGAAACGCTTTAGGGTACTAAATTAGGCTATAGTTCAAAATAATAATCATTAGCAAGTTTATAGGAATTACCTATTTGAAATTTTGGGTTGACTGTCCCTTTAACGCCACCATATTGCACGCACAAGGAGGCTTTTCAGAAACTTGTAATGGCAGCGCTATGGGGGGGGTGAAATCTTTTGTTGCGTTTGTTTCGCACCCTGTTTAGCGCAAATCTCGTAATCTAGGTGAAAGAGATAAGGAAAAAAACAAATAAGAAGTAAACCAAATGTTTTACTTCGTATAAATAAAAGCAGCACGACAAACTAAGGGAAATACATTTGTTAAGTAAGAAATTGAGTCTTAGATTAAACTGCCACAAGATGGCGATAAACTCTTAGAAAACACGGTAATGAAACATTCAGCCCCCTGTCTAACTCTTACAAATTATAAGGGTGCAAACCTTTATAATACAACTGTGTAAACAATTATTAAAGAACTTATACGTATAATATAAACACCCCTAATATATCCATATGAAGTGCTAGAGTAAATGAGAGCGCAGGAGACAAACTCCATGTAGGAGCTGACCTTTACACAGTCCGTAGCAGATAAGTTACCGCTTATGAAAAATGAGTAACATAATGCCCTGACAATATAGAGACTGGTACTCCATTAGAGAGCGCCGCGGCAGGCACTGGCGGCAGGTGGATACGATAACCTGAGTTAAGAGGGACTGAAATGCGGTTGTATGATAAAGCTGTTTCTATTCACTCTTAGGTCTTTTAAGAAGTGATGAAGGGGTTTGAATTATGTAGTAGCGTGTCAGGTACAGTATACCCTCAAAACGTATCACAGTAAAAGAAACACTAATACTGATACAGGATTAAGACATAAATTATGAGTCTGCTCTTGTCGAGGAAGACGTAGGTGCAACAGCTGAAGATCTCTCTTAGTAAGACGCTGCATACACTAACGCAGCAGAAAATGTTGAAGCGGGAAAAATCACAGCGTATCTGTGATTTAAAATGGCGCCACTTTCACTGAGAGACTAAAGTACGCACTTATAGTAGTAATTAAGACAGCTGTACAATTTATTTAAAGTAGTACCACAACACCTATTTTTCTAATAAACAGAGAAAAATTTGTGACAAAACCTCTTACCAATAAAATTAAAATGGAAGATTAGAGGTCCGATAAAAACTACCAATAAGAGTTCACAGAAAAAGCATGCAAGGACCTCCGTTTTAAACAGAGGTGCTGTCTTTTCCACCCCCCCCCCCAAATAAAAACGGCATTCAGAAGCTAAAGACCATAAGCTTCAAATAATAAAATACCATAAGTTTCCAAAAGATTCTGCCCCTCAAAGAATAAATTAAAAACAGGCAACAGTTTCCTATCCTTAGCCGTTAAGCCTCCCCTCAATTAGACCACAAGCCATCAAGGGAATCAAGGGACTTCCCAGTCTTGCAGCTTTGTCAGGCAGAAGAAACTTAATCCTGACAGGGACCTTGGGCTTCAGCTGCAGGGCCGGAACCGATTCTTTGGTGTGGTAGACCCTCCACTCTCTATCAGGGACCTGAAGAAAAAAAAAGAGCAGAGTAACCAACCCTGGCTTTCTATGAAGGGGTAGCAATAATGTTAGAAACAAAGCAAAGACAACCTTGCTGCTTTCTAACTGCTTAAAGCCACAATTACTCCTACTAAAGAGATTGACATGGGCACAGCATATCCCCTAATCCTTGTTTGCAGGGAAAGTACCTATGAAAGGATTAAATATCTTCAGACACCAACTTCGCACATCCTCCATTGACAAAGGCAAAGAGAATGACTGGAGGTTATGGGTAAAGGAAGTTACACTTAACAGCTTTGCTGCTGGCCAGGAGTTGAATATCCCACTAGTAATTGGAATGACGTTGTGGACTCTTCAAGTCTTAGGAAATCATTTTAAACCTTTAGGTGCTGGTAAAACATATACAGTGATTTGACCCCCTTGACTGCTCCCACTTATTCTGATCCATATTTGTACTGCATTGAAGGCCTTTTACATTAAGCTAACACACAGGGACTTTTAAAAAAAATGTAAGTATTTTTGTAAAGATTTTACTGGACAGCCTACTAAAATACTGGATTGTACAGTTGGAACTGGACACCTGGCAACCCTAAATATGTCATAAGACCCTACATTATTTTAAAGAGGGATATCTCACTATTTAAATATCATAATTTATTTAAGAACTTACCTGATAAATTAATTTATTTCATATTGGCAAGAGTCCATGAGCTAGTGACGTATGGGATATACAATCCTACCAGGAGGGGCAAAGTTTCCCAAACCTCAAAATGCCTATAAATACACCCCTTCCCACACTCACTATTCAGTTTAACGAATAGCCAAGTAGCGGGGTGATAAAGAAAGGAGTAAAAAGCATTAAAAAAAAAGGAATGTGGAAATAATTGTGATTTAAACAAAAAATCATAACCACCATAAAAAGGGTGGGTCTCATGGACTCTTGCCAATATGAAAGAAATGAATTTATCAGGTAAGTTCTTACATAAATTATGTTTTCTTTCATGTAATTGGCAAGAGTCCATGAGCTAGTTACGTATGGGATAGTAATACCCAAGATGTGGAACTCCACAGAAGAGTCACTAGAGAGGGAGGGATAAAAATAATAACAGCCATTTTCAGCTGAAAAAATGAATCCACAACCCAAAATATAAGTTTATTCTCATAAATGAAAAGAAAAAACGTAAATATAAGCAGAGGAATCAAACTGAAACAGCTGCCTGAAAAACTTTTCTGCCAAAAACTGCTTCCGAAGAAGCAAATACATCTAAATGGTATAATTTAGTAAATGTATGCAAAGAAGACCAAGTTGCTGCTTTGCAAATCTGATCAACTGAAGCTTTCAGTCTTAAAAGCCCACGAAGTGGAGACTGATCTAGTAGAATGAGCTGTAATTCTCTGAGGCGGGGCCTGACCCGACTCCAAATAAGCCTGATGAATCAAAAGCTTTAACCAAGATGCCAAAGAAATGGCAGAAGACTTCTGACCTTTCCTAGAACCAGGAAAGACAACAAATAGACTAGAAGTCTTCCTGAAATCTTTAGTAGCTTCAACATAATATTTCAAAGCTCTTACAACATCCAAAGAATGTAAGGATCTCTCCAAAGAATTCTTAGGATTAGGACACAGAGAAGGAACAACAATTTCTATATTAATGTTGTTAGAATTCACAACCTTAGGTAGAAATTTAAATGAAGTCCGCAAAACTATCTTATCCTGATGGAAAATCAGAAAAGGAGATTCACAAGAGCAGATAATTTGGAAACTCTTCTAGCAGAAGAGATTGCCAAAAGGAAAAACACTTTCCAAGAAAGTAGTTTGATGTCCAAAGAATGCATAGGCTCAAACGGAGGAGCCTGTAAAGCCTTCAAAACCAAATTAAGACTCCAAGGAGGAGAGATTGATTTAGTGACAGGCTTGATACGGACCAAAGCCTGTACAAAACAGTGAATATCAGGAAGCTTAGCAATCGTTCTGTGAAATAAAACAGAAAGAGCAGAGATTTGTCCCTTCAAGAAACTTGCAGACAAACCTTTATCCAAACCACCCTGAAGAAATTGTAAAATTCTAGGAATTCTAAAAGAATGCCAGGAGAATTTATGAGAAGAACACCATGAAATATAAGTCTTACAAACTCGATAATAAATCTTCCTAGAAAAAGATTTACGAGCCTGTAACAAAGTATGAATCACTGAGTCAGAGAAACCTCTATGACTAAGCACTAAGTGTTCAATTTCCATACTTTCAAATTTAGAGATTTGAGATCCTGATGGAAAAACGGACCTTGAGACAGAAGGTCTGGTCTTAAAGGAAGTGGCCAAGGTTGGCAACTGGACATCTGAACAAGATCCACATACCAAAACCTGTGAGGCCATGCTGGAGCTACAAGCAACACAAACGATTGTTCTATGATGATCTTGGAGATCACTCTTGGAAGAAGAACTAGAGGCGGGAAGATATAAGCAGGTTGGTAACACCAAGGAACTGCTAACACATCCACCGCCTCCACTTGAGGATCCCTGGACCTGGACAGGTACCTGGGAAGTTTCTTCTTTAGATGGGAAGACATCAGATTTATTTCTGGAAGACCCCACATCTGAACAATTTGAGAAAACACATCTGGATGGAGCGACCACTCCCCGGATGTAAAGTCTGACAGCTGAGATAATCCGCTTTCCAATTGTCTACACCTGGGATATGAACCGCAGAAATTAGACAGGAGCTGGATTCCGCCCAAGAAAGTATCCAAGATACTTCTTTCATAGCTTGGGGACTGTGAGTCCCACCCTGATGATTGACATATGCCACAGTTGTGATATTGTCTATCTGAAAACAAATGAACGGTTTTCTCTTCAACAGAGGCCAAACCTGAAGAGCCCTGAAAATAGCACTGAGTTCTAAAATATTGATTGGTAACCTCGCCTCTTGAGATTTCCAAACCCCTTGTGCTGTCAGAGAATCTCAGACAGCTCCCCAACCTGAAAGACATCTGTTGTGATCACAGTCCAGGTTGGATGAACAAAAGAGGCCCCTTGAACTATACAATGGTGATATAACCACCAAGACAGAGAGAGTCGAACATTGGGATTTGAGGATATTAATTGTGATATCTTTGTATAATCCCTGCACCATTGATTCAGCATACAAAGCTGGAGAGGTCTCATATGAAAACACGCAAAGGGGATCGCGTCCGATGCTGCAGTCATGAGACCTAAAACTTCCATGCACATAGCTACTGAAAGCAATGATTGAGGCTGAAGTTTTTGACAAGCTGAAACCAATTTTATTTGTCTCTTGTCTGTTAGAGACAGAGTCATGGACACTGAATCTATCTGGAAACCTAAAAAGTTGACCCTTGTCTGAGGAATCAAGGAACTTTTTGGTAAATTGATCCTCCAACCATGTCTTTGAAGAAACAACACTAGTTGATTCATGTGAGATTCTGCAGAATGTAAAGACTGAACTAGTACCAAGATTTCATCCAAATAAAGAAACACCGCAATACCCCGTTCTCTGATTACAGAGAGTAGGGCACCGAGAACCTTTGAAAAGATTCTTGGAGCTGTCGCTAGACCAAATGGAAGAGTGACATATTGGTAATGCTTGTCTAGAAAAGAGAATCTCAGAAACTGATAGTGGTCTGGATGAATCGGAATATGAAGATATGCATCCTGTAAGTCTATCGTGGACATATAATGCCCTTGCTGAACAAAAGGCAGAATAGTCACCATTTTGAAAGTTGGCACTCTTACAAAACGATTCAAAATTTTCAGATCCAGAACTGGCCTGAATGAATTTTCTTTCTTTGGGACAATGAATAGATTTGTATAAAACCCCAGAACCTGTTCCTGAAACGGAACTGGTATGATTACCCCTGAAAGCTTCAGGTCTGAAACACACTTCAGAAAAGCCTGAGCTTTTACTGGATTTGCTGGAATGCATGAGAGAAAAAAATCTTCTCACAGGAGGTCTTACTCTGAATCCTATTCGGTACCCTTGAGACAATACTCTGAATCCATTGATTTTGGACAGAATCTGCCCAAATGCTTTGGAAGAATCTTAATCTGCCCCCTACCAGCTGAGCTAGAATGAGGGCCGCACCTTCATGCAGACTTGGGGGCTGCCTTTGGTTTCTTAAACGGCTTGGATTTACTCCAACTTGAAGGTTTCCAATTGGAACCAGATTCTTTGGGGGAAGGATTGGGTTTCTGTTCCTTATTTTGTCGAAAGGAACGAAAACGGTTAGAAGCTTTAGATTTACCTTTAGGCATTTTATCCTGAGGAAAAAAAACTCCCTTCCCCCCCAGTGACAGTTGAAATAATCGAATCCAACTGAGAAACAAATAAATTATTACCTTGGAAAGAAAGAGATAGTAATCTAGACTTAGATGCCATGTCAGCATTCCAATTTTTGAGCCACAAAGCTGTTCTAGCTAAAATAGCTAAAGACATAGATTTAACATCAATTTTGATGATATAAAAAATGGCATCACAGATAAAATGATTAGCATGTTGAAGCAAGCGAAAAATGCTAGACAAATCAGGATCAATTTCCTGTTGCACTAACCAAACATCAATTTTGATGATATAAAAAATGGCATCACAGATAAAATGATTAGCATGTTGAAGCAAGCGAAAAATGCTAGACAAATCAGGATCAATTTCCTGTTGCGCTAACCAAAAAGTTGATGCAGTTGCAACATCAGCCATAGAAATGGCAGGCCTGAGAAGATAGCCAGAATATAAATAAGCTTTCCTTAGATAAGATTCAAGTTCCTATCTAAAGGGTCCGTAAAAGGAAGTACTATCTTCCATAGGAATAGTAGTACGTGTGGCAAGAGTAGAAATAGCCCCCTCAACTTTGGGGATCTTTTCCCAAAACTCCAATCTAACTGCTGGTAAAGGATACAATTTTTTAAACCTTGAAGAAGGAATAAAAGAAGTACCAGGCCTATTCCATTCCTTAGAAATCATATCAGAAATAGCATTAAGAACTGGAAAAACCTCTGGAGTAACCACAGGAGGTTTATAAACAGAATTTAAACGTTTACTAGTTTTAGTATTAAGAGGACTAGTTTCCTCAATATCCAACGTAATCAACACCTCTTTTAACAAGGAACGAATATACTCAATTTTAAATAAATAAGTAGATTTGTCAGTGTCAATATCTGAGTAAGGATCTTCTGAATCAGATAGATCCTCATCAGAGGAGGATAATTCAGTATGTTGTTGGTCATTTGAAATTTCATCACCTTTATGAGAAGTTTTAAAAGACCTTTTATTAGAAGGTGGTATAGCAGAAAAAGCTTTCTAAATCGCATCAGCAATAACATCTTTTATATTCACAGGGATATCATGTACATTTGATGTTGAAGGAACAACAGGCATTGTACTATTACTGATGGATACATTCTCTCATGTAAAAGCTTATCATGACAACTATTACATACCACAGCTGGAGATATAATCTCCACAAATTTACAACAGATACACTTAGCTTTGGTAGAACTGTTATCAGTGTTCCAACAGTGGTTTCTGAGACAGGATCAGATTGAGACATCTAGCAAATGTAAGAGAAAAAAATAACATATAAAGCAAAATGATCAATTTCCTTATATGGCAGTTTCAGGAATGGTAAAAAAATGCAAACAGCATAGCCCTCTGACATATAAAAAGGCAAGAGGCATATAGGAATGGGGTTTTAAATAATGAAATTATTTGGTGCCAAGTATGACGCACAACGCAAAATGAAATTTTTTGGCGCTAACAATATCCGGAAATGAAACACTTGCGTCATTGCAGACGCAACTTTGTGCAAGGAAACTTGGCGTCAACTAAGACGCTGGAAATGACGAATTTGCGTCACCAGACGAACCTTCACGTCAAAAAAATTTGCAATAAACATCAGCATTTTGCAACCTCGCGATTCTAATTTCTCCAGCGAAAATTTAATGAAAAAGCAGTCAATTTGAAAAAAAGACTATACCCCAGGTAAGAAAAATATTTTCCTAAATATGTTTTTTTCCCAAATATGAAACTGATAGTCTGCAAAAGGAAATATACATAAACCTGACTCATGGCAAATATAAGTACAATACATATATTTAGAACTTTATATTAATACATAAAGTGCCAAACCATAGCTGAGAGTGACTTAAGTAATAAAAAACATACTTACCAAAAGACACCCATCCACATATAGCAGATAGCCAAACCAGTACTGAAACAGTTATCAGTAAAGGTAATGGAATATGAGAGTATATCGTCGATCTGAAAAAGGGAGGTAGGAGATGAATCTCTACGACCGATAACAGAGAACCTATGAAAAAGATTTGCCGTGAGGAAAACCATAGAATTCAATAGGTGATACTCTTCACATCCCTCTGACATTCACTGTACTCTAAGAGGAATCGGGCTTCAAAATGCTGAGAAGCGCATGTCAACGTAGAAATCTTAGCACAAACTTACTTCACCACCTCCATAGGAGGCAAAGTTTGTAAAATTGAATTGTGGGTGTGATGAGGGGTGTATTTATAGGCATTTTGAGGTTTGGGAAACTTTGCCCCTCCTGGTAGGATTGTATATCCCATACGTCACTAGCTCATGGACTCTTGCCAATTACATGAAAGAAAAGTGTTTCATGTTCTGATAGCTGTTTATTGTTTATTCGAGTGGCGCGTGGCAGCAGTGGCCTGATTTTGTTTTATTCCATGCGTCTGGGCTCCCAGATCTCTGCTTTTCTGAACAAAACAAACAGCAATGTCTTCAGTTTATTAGGATATTCCTGAGAGTATGTTGTTCAAACAAGTTCTCACCATCTGTGAAATCTGTCATTTTTGTGTATAGTTACAAAAGGACAAAATAAAAATATTACCCTTTATTTGCAATTAATAATTGTTATTGAGAAAGATAAACATAATTTTTAATAATGATTTTTGGGAGTTGAAATAATGCTAAATTTGACAATATAGAAACATTTATAATAATTAGGAACTATTGAACACATGGTGTTTACCATTTGTGCTTTAGAATATGAAACAAAAATATAATTTGCGAGCGAAGCTCTCAGAAAATGGCACTGAAAGAGTTAAAATGCAATGAATACAAAGACTAAAGGGCTTCAACACGGTGGTGTGAAATGTCCCAGCAATCAGCGGTAAAAGGGTTAAAGAAGGATTTGTAACCTTTTTTGCTGTGGCACACTTTTTTACATAAAAAAATCCTGTGGCACACCACCATCCCAAAATTGTAGCCTAATACAGCACACACACATATATATATATATATATATATATATATATATATATATATATATATATATACACACATACTGTATGTATTGTGCTGTTATGCCATGCCTCCTACAAACTACCCCTGCACTGGGAGTAAAAATCAAGCAAAGTTTAAAAAAAACATAATTTATGTAAGAACTTACCTGATAAATTCATTTCTTTCATATTAGCAAGAGTCCATGAGCTAGTGACGTATGGGATATACATTCCTACCAGGAGGGGCAAAGTTTCCCAAACCTCAAAATGCCTATAAATACACCCCTTACCACACCCACAAATCAATTTAACGAATAGCCAAGAAGTGGGGTGATAAGAAAAAAGTGCGAAAGCATAAAAAATAAGGAATTGGAATAATTGTGCTTTATACAAAAAAATCATAACCACCACAAAAAGGGTGGGCCTCATGGACTCTTGCTAATATGAAAGAAATGAATTTATCAGGTAAGTTCTTACAAAAATTATGTTTTCTTTCATGTAATTAGCAAGAGTCCATGAGCTAGTGACGTATGGGATTATGAATACCCAAGATGTGGATCTTCCATGCAAGAGTCACTAGAGAGGGAGGGATAACATAAAGACAGCCAATTTCGCTGAAAATAATCCACACCCAAAATAAAGTTTAAATTTTATAATGAAAAAAACTGAAATTATAAGCAGAAGAATCAAACTGAAACAGCTGCCTGAAGTACTTTTCTACCAAAAACTGCTTCAGAAGAAGAAAACACATTAAAATGGTAGAATTTAGTAAAAGTATGCAAAGACCAAGTTGCTGCTTTGCAAATCTGATCAACCGAAGCTTCATTCCTAAACGCCCAGGAAGTAGAAACTGACCTAGTAGAATGAGCTGTAATCCTTTGAGGCAGAGTTTTACCCGACTCGACATAAGCATGATGAATTAAAGATTTCAACCAAGATGCCAAAGAAATGGCAGAGGCCTTCTGACCTTTCCTAGAACCGGAAAAAATAACGAATAGACTAGAAGTCTTTCGGAAATTCTTAGTAGCTTCAACATAATATTTCAAAGCTCTAACTATATCCAAAGAATGCAATGATCTCTCCTTAGAATTCTTAGGATTAGGACACAATGAAGGAACCACAATTTCTCTACTAATGTTGATAGAATTCACAACCTTAGGTAAAAATTTCAAAGAAGTTCGCAAAACCGCCTTATCCTGATGAAAAATCAGAAAAGGAGACTCACAAGAAAGAGCAGATAATTCAGAAACTCTTCTAGCAGAAGAGATGGCCAAAAGAAACAAAACTTTCCAAGAAAGTAATTTAATGTCCAGTGAATGCATTTGTTCAAACGGAGGAGCTTGCAGAGCCCCCAGAACCAAATTCAAACTCCAAGGAGGAGAAATTGACTTAATAACAGGTTTTATACGAACCAAAGCTTGTATAAAACAATGAATATCAGGAAGATTATCAATCTTTCTGTGAAAAAGAACAGAAAGAGCAGAGATTTGTCCTTTCAAGGAACTTGCAGACAAACCTTTATCTAAACCATCCTGAAGAAACTGTAAAATTCTAGGAATTCTAAAAGAATGCCAGGAAAAATGATGAGAAAGACACCAAGAAATGTAAGTCTTCCAAACTCGATAATATATCTTCCTAGATACAGATTTACGAGCCTGTAACATAGTATTAATCACAGAGTCAGAGAAACCTCTTTGACTAAGAATCAAGCGTTCAATCTCCATACCTTCAAATTTAAGGATTTGAGATCCTGATGGAAAAAAGGACCTTGCGACAGAAGGTCTGGTCTTAACGGAAGAGTCCACGGTTGGCAAGAGGCCATCCGGACAAGATCCGCATACCAAAACCTGTGAGGCCATGCTGGAGCCACCAGCAGAACAAACGAACATTCCTTCAGAATCTTGGAGATTACTCTTGGAAGAAGAACTAAAGGCGGAAAGATATAGGCAGGATGATACTTCCAAGGAAGTGACAATGCATCCACTGCTTCGGCCTGAGGATCCCTGGATCTGGACAGATACCTGGGAAGTTTCTTGTTTAGATGAGAAGCCATCAGATCTATTTCTGGAAGTCCCCACATTTGAACAATCTGAAGAAATACCTCTGGGTGAAGAGACCATTCGCCCGGATGTAGCGTTTGGCGACTGAGATAATCCGCTTCCCAATTGTCTATACCTGGGATATGAACCGCAGAAATTAGACAGGAGCTGGATTCCGCCCAAACCAGTATTCGAGATACTTATTTCATAGCCAGAGGACTGTGAGTCCCTCCTTGATGATTGATATATGCCACAGTTGTGACATTGTCTGTCTGAAAACAAATGAAAGATTCTCTCTTTAGAAGAGGCCATGACTGAAGAGCTCTGAAAATTGCACAGAGTTCCAAAATATTGATTGGTAATCTCACCTCCTGAGATTCCCAAACCCCTTGTGCTGTCAGAGACCCCCAAACAGCTCCCCAACCTGTCAGACTTGCATCTGTTGAAATCACAGTCCAGGTTGGAAGAACAAAAGAAGCCCCCTGAACTAAACGATGGTGATCTGTCCACCACGTCAGAGAGTGTCGTACAATCGGTTTTAAAGATATCAATTGATATATCTTTGTGTAATCCCTGCACCACTGGTTCAGCATACAGAGCTGAAGAGGTCGCATGTGAAAACGAGCAAAGGGGATCGCGTCCGATGCAGCAGTCATAAGACCTAGAATTTCCATGCATAAGGCTACCGAAGGGAATGATTGAGACTGAAGGTTTCGACAAGCTGAAATCAATTTTAGACGTCTCTTGTCTGTCAGAGACAGAGTCATGGACACTGAATCTATCTGGAAACCTAAAAAGGTTACCCTTGTCTGAGGAATCAATGAACTTTTCGGTAAATTGATCCTCCAACCATGATCTCGAAGAAACAATACGAGTCGATTCGTATGAGATTCTGCTAAATGTGAAGACTGAGCAAGTACCAAGATATCGTCCAAATAAGGAAATACCACAATACCCTGTTCTCTGATTACAGACAGAAGGGCACCGAGAACCTTTGTAAAAATCCTTGGAGCTGTTGCTAGGCCAAACGGCAGAGCCACAAATTGGTAATGCTTGTCTAGGAAAGAGAATCTCAGAAACTGATAGTGATCTGGATGAATCGGAATATGCAGATATGCATCCTGTAAATCTATTGTGGACATATAATGCCCTTGCTGAACAAAAGGCAGGATAGTCCTTATAGTTACCATTTTGAATGTTGGTATCCTTACATAACGATTCAATATTTTTAGATCCAGAACTGGTCTGAAGGAATTCTCCTTCTTTGGTACAATGAAGAGATTTGAATAAAACCCCAGCCCCTGTTCCAGAACTGGAACTGGCATAATTACTCCAGCCAACTCTAGATCTGAAACACATTTCAGAAATGCTTGAGCCTTCGCTGGATTTACTGGGACACGGGAAAGAAAAAATCTCTTTTTAGGAGGATTTATCTTGAAGCCAATTCTGTACCCGTCTGAAACAATGTTCTGAATCCAAAGATTGTGAATTGAATTGATCCAAATTTCTTTGAAAAAACGTAATCTGCCCCCTACCAGCTGGGCTGGAATGAGGGCTGCACCTTCATGTGGACTTGGGAGCTGGCTTTGATTTTCTAAAAGGCTTGGATTTATTCCAGACTGGAGATGGTTTCCAAACTGATACCGCTCCTGTGGATGAAGGATCAGGCTTTTGTTCCTTATTGTGACGAAAGGAACAAAAACGATTATTAGACCTAAATTTACCTTTAGATTTTTTATCCTGTGGTAAAAAAGTTCCTTTCCCTCCAGTAACAGTTGAAATAATAGAATCCAACTGAGAACCAAATAATTTATTACCCTGGAAAGAAAGGGAAAGCAAAGTTGACTTAGAAGACATATCAGCATTCCAAGTCTTAAGCCATAAAGCTCTTCTAGCTAAAATAGCTAGAGACATATACCTGACATCAACCCTAATGATATCAAAGATGGCATCACAAATAAAGTTATTAGCATGTTGAAGAAGATTAACAATGCTATGAGAATTATGATCTGTTACTTGTTGCGCTAAATCTTCTAACCAAAAAGTTGAAGCTGCAGCAACATCCGCTAAAGATATAGCAGGTCTAAGAAGATTACCTGAACATAAGTAAGCTTTTCTTAGAAAGGATTCAATCTTCCTATCTAAAGGATCCTTAAAGGAAGTACTATCTGCCGTAGGAATAGTAGTACGTTTAGCAAGAGTAGAGACAGCCCCATCAACCTTAGGGATTTTGTCCCAAAACTCTAATCTGTCAGATGGCACAGGATATTATTGCTTAAAACGTTTAGAAGGAGTAAATTAATTACCCAAATTATTCCATTCCCTGGAGATTACTTCAGAAATAGCATCAGGGACAGGAAAAACTTCTGGAATAACTACAGGAGATTTAAAAACCTTATTTAAACGTTTAGATTTAGTATCAAGAGGACCAGAATCCTCTATTTCTAATCCAATTAAGACTTCTTTAAGTAAAGAACGAATAAATTCCATTTTGAATAAATATGAAGATTTATCAGCATCAACCTCTGAAACAGAATCCTCTGAACCAGAGGAATCATTATCAGAATCAGAATGATGATGTTCATTTAAAAATTAATCTGAAAAATGAGAAGTTTTAAAAGACCTTTTACGTTTACTAGAAGGAGGAATAACAGACATAGCCTTCTTAATGGATTTAGAAACAAAATCTCTTATGTTAACAGGAACACTCTGAGTATTAGATGTTGATGGAACAACAACAGGTAATGTAACATTACTAAAGGAAATATTATCTGCATTAACAAGTTTGTCATGACATTCATTACAAACAACAGCTGGAGGAACAGATACCACAAGTTTACAGCAGATACACTTAACTTTGGTAGATCCAGCACCAGGCAGCGATTTTCCAGAAGTATCTTCTGACTCAAGGTCAATCTGGGACATCTTGCAATATGTAATAGAAAAAAACAACATATAAAGCAAAATTGATCAAATTCCTTAAATGACAGTTTCAGGAATGGGAAAAAATGCCAGTGAACAAGCTTCTAGCAACCAGAAGCAATAAACAATGAGACTTAAATAATGTGGAGACAATAGTGACGCCCATATTTTTTAGCGCCAAAAAAGACGCCCACATTATTTGGCGCCTAAATGCTTTTGGCACCAAAAATGACGCCACATCCGGAACGCCGACACTTTTGACGCAAAAAAACATCAAACATGACGCAACTTCCGGCTACACGTATGACGCCGGAAACGAGAAAAAAACATTTTGCGCCAAAAAAGTCCGCGCCAAGAATGACGCAATAAAATTAAGCATTTTCAGCCCCTGCGAGCCTAACAGCCCACAGGGAAAAAAGTCAAATTTTAAGGTAAGTAAAAAATTGATTTATTCATATGCATTATCCCAAATATGAAACTGACTGTCTGAAATAAGGAACGTTGAACATCCTGAGTCAAGGCAAATAAATGTTTGAACACATATATTTAGAACTTTATATAAAAGTGCCCAACCATAGCTTAGAGTGTCACAGAAAATAAGACTTACTTACCCCAGGACACTCATCTACATGTAGTAGAAAGCCAAACCAGTACTGAAACGAGAATCAGTAGAGGTAATGGTATATATAAGAGTATATCGTCGATCTGAAAAGGGAGGTAAGAGATGAATCTCTACGACCGATAACAGAGAACCTATGAAATAGACCCCGTAGAAGGAGATCATTGAATTCAAATAGGCAATACTCTCCTCACATCCCTCTGACATTCACTGCACGCTGAGAGGAAAACCGGGCTCCAACCTGCTGTGGAGCGCATATCAACGTAGAATCTAGCACAAACTTACTTCACCAAAGTTTGTAAAACTGATTTGTGGGTGTGGTGAGGGGTGTATTTATAGGCATTTTGAGGTTTGGGAAACTTTGCCCCTCCTGGTAGGAATGTATATCCCATACGTCACTAGCTCATGGACTCTTGCTAATTACATGAAAGAAATATGTCGCACTGTTGTCAGTCTGCCACGGCACACCTGAGGATATCTCATGGCACACTAGTGTGCCACGGCACACTGGTTGAAAAACACTGGGTTAAAGCACCTTACAAACCTTTTAAAAGATGATTATTTTTTGCAAGACTACACAGATTTGAGCCACTTTGTGTTTTTTGTCTCAGTTTCTTTAACAGGCAAGAAAGATCAGCATATTGGCAACACGTTACAATTGTGCTTTACATACATGCCAAATATTGTAAAAATCTGTTCTGATGAGTGAGCTTGGCTTGGATGTTTGTGTGTAAATCTGATACAAGGCCTGTTAGTTTTACGTACATATTTGTTTGCCTATTGTGTCAACTGAGTTTTCTGCACTTCATATTCGAATAGTGAACTGTCATCAAAAATTGTGCAGTTTACAGATTGAATAATACAGTGTGAGTATGTTGTGCATATTGTGTGCAATTTAAATTGTTTGTTTTTGGAGCGTGCTCAGTACTCCTGATTGCTCAGCTGTAAAGCATCCCTGGAAATGTGTTGGCAACTATCGTCTTATTTACATACGCACAGCAGAGTAGTATTACACAGCAAAAATACCAAATAAATAGTTTTATAGTAGAGTTAGAAGTCTCATCTCTTATAGAATATGTTCGTAGAAGATTCTGAAAATGTACGCACAGTGTGCAAGCTGTTTTAGTGTTCTATATTAAAGCAAACTGAATTCACCATACAGTGGCTGTGCTGGGAATCCCTCGTATATAAGACACATTCACTAACTCATTTCTAAGAAACAGAAATAACAACCAAGGCAATTGTTTCTGCTGTTTAATAGAACTATTTATATATTTATTTGAAAAATACTTACAAAAGCAGATATTTTGACACTAAAATATTTCATTTTCTAGCTGTTAACAATAGTGGGTTAAGCATGCAGTAATAACAGTCTTCTGTTATAAGCATTGCTACAGTTACTGGAGGGAATGTAAGGGGGGAGTGGGCAATCAAAAACAACCGTGGCTTTGCCCCCGTGTCCCTTACCTCCTTTACAGTAGTCAAGGTTTGTGCTTAACTATCTGCACATAATATAATATTTATATATATATATATATTATTTCTCTTCATCTAATAGCTCTAGCCCTCAGACTAGAAGGCTTTGCGCTGGTTTTTGTTCTAAGTGCTGAGATTAAGGAAAAGTTTTGGGAGATCCAGAAAAAAAATATATGTTCCGCAGAACTGCAGTGCATGGGTTAAGGTAACGTATATGGAACCCTGGTCATCTATTCACCAAAAAGGAACGGACATATAACAAAAAGGTTTCATTTAACACCACTGCAACATATGACTATTGCTAACTGAAGTAGGTTCTGAGACGGCAACGGCAGTGGTTTCTAAAATTCTTAATTTTATGTACTTGGTTTGGGCATTGCAAAATATAGTTGGTAAACACAATCTGTACAACTTTAAATTGTCCCCTAAGCAGTTATTGCTGAAAGAGCACCATACTGAAAATGCAGAAAATTTGTTCTTGTTATGGTAATGCGGAAGAAAGATCGGACAGCAACTCAAAAGTGGCTGCAACCTTTGTATACCTGTATTCCCAGAACAGAACCCACAGAGTTCACTGCAATGCCTTCCTAGAACAGACTGGCACTCTCAAGTAACAATTAAGGTTCCAAATCTAACACAGAATATACAATGTGACTTTCCACAGGCTCAAAAAGGTGTTAAGACAACACTGGTACACACATTATACAAAAACTTTCTTTGCTATACAAGGCTCGGAACTATGGTAAAAGCTACAAATCTGGCAGTAGTTACTTTAAGGAAACATATTTCCATGATAGGCTGGCTGACTGGGCACAGAGAGATTACCGCCCATTTCTATGAAAAGTAGGCGCCGTTCTCCAGTTGTTATTCCCATAAACCTCAGAAGCAGTTAAATAGTTCCTGTGAGGAGAGTATGCCAGATGAGAACGTCTATTACCCGCTTGAGGAGCAAAACTGTTCTGTCTCCAGTCTTCTTCAGGTGGCATATCCACTCTTTTCGGACCTTGAATTCTAGGCTGGGCCAGAGAATTTCCCCGTGTAACCCTCCTGTCCATGGAAGAGTTATGCGGCATTCGTAAGGTACAATAATCTACACTGTTCAGTGGCCTGTGATTTGTATTGTAAGACTCGTAACCTCTGTACCCTGTAGATTTCTGAAACAGGTCAGCTTGTGGTCTATTGCCAAGTGAACACATGAGGCCAGAATTCATTGCCGATTTATCTGTTGCCTGAGCTATGTGACCCTGCCATTGACGATGATTCGGGACACACTGTTCCCCAGTGCCAGAGTGTTGCCGTGCATCAACGTAAGATTTCTGGGACATTGAAGCTTTTAGCCTAGGTGTTCTTGGAAGAGTTGCGTAGCTCAGTGCCATACTTGGGTATTCGTTACCTCGGAGAGTTTCACTCCTGTCAGGCAGAGCCAAAAGCTTTTGGGAGTTCGAACCTCCTTTAAGAAGTGGAAAAAAAAAGAAAAGAAAAAGAATTAGCAATACTTCATCTGCACATCCTATCAGCTGTTTCAACCATAGTATAGTCTGAAATAATACTAGAGGTGTGTAAAAAATTATTTGGAAGGCTATTACTTGCAAACAGATATGGAACATTATCTTACACTATAAATGCATAAACAGAACCAGATCAAGAAGTAATCCCTTAGAATATAAAAGCCTCTCCTAACTCTACAATCCCTGTTATTAGAGTTATCTCATTCACTAAACTCACTTCTTTTTCCATTATTAGTGAATTTCATATCTGAGCACCCAGGTTACAAACCTGCTTAGTCAATCAGATAAAGACATCATGGGTAACCGATTTGTTATTTGTGCAAACACATAGAATTTGGTCTCATTTTTTATCACTAAATTATTTATATTTTAAAGCATATGGTACAGAAAACAGATATTAGGGACGGTTGAATGTCTCTCAGCACTCCAGTCTTCCCCTCCGAGTTCATTTCTACATTTTTCCATAAAACTTATGTTAACATTTGAGTAATAAAATTGTATTTTTATTTGCTCAAACTTACACTGAAATCTATGTTGACAGTCAACTATTTAATATTCATTAACAAAAGCTGTGCAACAAAATGGAGAATGTATTTTTGAATGGTAGATTGAAGAGCAAACTTTAGCAACATTAAAGACAAAAACATAGAACGAAAACCTCTGGATCTCTTTTTTGTTTAGTTTGAACAAGCGCTATTAACACAATATAAAGATCTCTATATACAAGGACTCAGCCAAATTTCTATATTCAACTTCACCTCCTATACCACTGCTTAAAGAGAAATACTGGAGTAAAAGATCAGTGGGCCAGATAAATTACTGAGCTAAAAGATTCTCCTATTCCTATTAGTTGGTCCCTTGTATTTTATCTTCCTTTTAATACATTTCTTTACTTCTGTCTCTGTATATATTTTAGAGATTGATATTAATTTATTAGTATTTCATTTATATCACTCAAAAGCTATGAATATCCCATTACTCGCCCTACAGCAGGTTGACTGGTCACATAATGCACATATTCTATGAATTACTCACACAATAAATAGCTTTATACAGTGTTTGATGTGTGTGACCTGCCACCAGAGTAAAACCCAGTCATTATTGTACAGGGAAGTGCCCGAATGTCTTTATAATCTCATAAGCATTTATTAATAAATATAGCTGACCTACTTTATCAGAGCAGTCATTGTACACCCAGACACTGCAATACAATAGTTCTAATTTCTGAAGCAGAGGACGCTCACTTCACAATTGCTGCAAACTGTTTAATAGTGTAAATTAAATCTTCTTATAACGAATTAAATGGAAGTAAAAAACTTTCACGATTCATAAAAAAAAAAACCTTCCAGTTTTCTTCTACCATAAAATGTACATCTTTCCTTTTGGTCTCCTTTCCATCAGAACATACTGAGGTAGGCGTGAGAGTATGCACATGACTTGCACGATATATGTATATGTTGCAAACATGGCTGTCATATAGTGCTCCTGAGCCTACCTTAGTATGCTCTCATGGAAAGGAACTAAGTTTAAACTAAGGGGACCAAGAGAAGCAGGTCATTTGATGATAGAAGTAAATATTTTTTTTATATTCTTTTGAATCACAAATGTTTAATTTCGACTTCCATGACCCTTTAAATGAACTGTATACACATTTTCATGTAGATTATAGTTCTGCACCCCACAAGCATGGAGGACCTCGCACGTACGTATTCTATAATATTATATACAAGAACAAGTATTATAGCAGCCAGTTCATGACAAGACGGAGGAGAGATGTTAGGTAAAGCAAACAATCAGAAACCATGTTAACCATAATAAAGAGTGAGCGTGAAGGTATAAACAAGACACAAACAAGTTAAAACATGCAGGAGGGTTGCGTGAGTTTACCTGGTGGCCTGTGTGCCTCACCCACCATGCTGGGCGCCAGTACCTCATGGGATGGGTGCTGCAGCTGGGATGGGTGGTGCTGGGGTTCATAGGATAAGACAGAAGGATTGTGGGTATAAGGGTGGGAGGAGGAGCTGTGAGAGCGATGGCTGCTGTCCGAAAGTGGGTTCCTCTCATTGGATGCCTCCTTTTAACAAACAACACAGAAAAAAAAAGAAAGAATTCACAAATGCACAAGATGGTTAACATGAAAAAGGATAAAATATTGGTATAAAGTGCCCCACTTGTGTAACCAGGAAGGAACGGCATTAAGTGAAACACACAACAGGATACAACCTTGGATTAATAGACTTAGCACTAATACAGTTAGAGACTTATGGCATCACATTCTAATAAATCAAAGGGGTCTACAAAGGCAAGCTCTAACTAATGCAGACATTAATAGTCAACGAAAATAAACTGATGTGCAGATAGTTAGGAAGGTAACTTCCCTGTATGGGAGTCACACATTGACTCAATCTCTCCTCGATAATATCTCAGATGTATGTTTTAAATGGAGGCACCAGCTTCCCCAGGGTTCAATCAGGTTCCTCTGTATCACACTCCAGAAACCTCAAAAGGAACAGAAGTGCACAAAAGTGCAGAACAACCGGACAAGGAGCACTAAATGGAAAATACTCAGAGCTCAAAACTTTATTAATGGAACAACTTTCCATTTGATAGTCATTAAAATAAAAAACAAATAGTTTATGGGCTGCAATTCTTATTGAATTCTTTCATATCTATTGAAGGATTTTTACTATTCAGTTAAGTAATGGGAATTTGTTCCATTAATAAAGTTTTGAAGTCCTTCTGTGAGTATTTTCCATTTAGTCCATGTTCTGGCTGTACTGCACTAATGTGGGTCTCTTCCTTTTAGGTCTCTAGAGGAACAACATTGAAGCTAAACCCTGGCAAAGTGGGAACCACCATTTAAAACCATACGTAACACTCAGATTAGCAATATAACTAGAGGACATGTGGGCAAAAAGTGGAGATAGCTGGAGATGGGTGACGAAAAGGTCTAGTGTGTCAGACATTCCGTAATCGGATGATAAAGCCTGAAGTTTCTAAATTCACTCAGGGCGCAAAACCTTCTCCATTCTACTGACAGCTCTTATGAGACTTAATAGATGCGGAATACACAGTTGTCGTGTAAATAGATGCGGAATACACAGTTGTCGTGGAAATAGATGCGGAATACACAGTTGTCGTGGAAATAGATGCGGAATACACAGTTGTCGTGTAAAAAGATGTGGAATACACAGTTGTCGTGTAAAAAGATGTGGAATACACAGTTGTCGTGTAAATAGATGTGGAATACACAGTTGTTGTGTAAATAGATGTGGAATACACAGTTGTCGTGTAAAAAGATGTGGAATACACAGTTGTCGTGTAAATAGATGTGGAATACACAGTTGTCGTGGAAATAGATGCGGAATACACAGTTGTGGAAATAGATGCGGAATACACAGTTGTCGTGGAAATAGATGTGGAATACACAGTTGTTGTGTAAATAGATGTGGAATACACAGTTGTCGTGTAAATAGATGTGGAATACACAGTTGTCGTGTAAATAGATGTGGAATACACAGTTGTCATGTAAAAAGATGTGGAATACACAGTTGTCGTGTAAATAGATGTGGAAAACACAGTTGTAGTGTAAATAGATGTGGAATACACAGTTGTTGTGTAAATAGATGTGGAATACACAGTTGTTGTGTAAATAGATGTGGAATACAGAGTTGTCGTGTAAATAGATGTGAAATACACAGTTGTCATGTAAATAGATGCGAAATACAAAGTTGTCATGTAAATAGATGTGGAAAAACACAGTTGTTGTGTAAACAGATGTGAAATACACAGCTGTCATGTAAATAGATGTGAAATACACAGTTGTCATGTAAATAGATGCGAAATACAAAGTTGTCATGTAAATAGATGTGGAAAAACACAGTTGTTGTGTAAACAGATGTGAAATACACAGCTGTCATGTAAATAGATGTGAAATACAAAGTTGTTGTGTAAATAGATGTGAAATACACAGTTGTGTAAATAGATGTGGAATACACAGTTGTCATGCAAATAGATGTGGAATACACAGTTGTCATGCAAATAGATGCGGAATACACAGTTGTCGTGTAAATAGATCTGGAAAGTTGTTGTGCAATTTTAGGTGAGAACACCACAATTTGCCAGCATTTACATTTGAAGCTACATCCAGAGTGTTTTCTTTACATTTACAATAATAATGAACAGGGGACAATGTTTTAGAACAAAAATATAAATAAAATAAATCACAGACTAGATGAAGGACAACATACAAACATGTGCAAGTATGAAATGATCCCATTAAACAGGGTAATTACGTAACCAATATATTCATAGTGAAAAACAAAGCATACAGTTGTCTCTTGCTGGGTATTAGGAAATCCTCATCATCAGGTTAGCAGCTTCAAAGCCCACAAGAACCAGACACAATGTTAGGGTAAAAGGAAGAACAGAAGAAAGCTAAACTGGAATGTGTTCATGAAAACCAAACCTCAGTATAAGGGCGAGTTCTGCATCTATCTCTTGTATATACAGTGCAGTGAATTAAAAATTAAAAAGGAATCAACATATAAAACTATGAGAAAACATAGTGTGAGTCTTGGTGATGGCAGAGATCCTTCAGAAAAAGTAATGTGATGTCATATGGAGTCAAGAGATCACTTGGGAAGGTCTAATGAGCTTTCCAACATGGACACGATTAAAAGCATATGAAACCAAAATATTGCTTTGTTCTCTTGGTATTGTTTATTGAAGGGTCAGTAATGCACTACTGGGAGGTAGCTGAACACATAAGATGAGCCTATGAGCAGAGACATATATGTACAGAAAGTTCACAGTAATGCATTGCTGCTCCTGAGCCTACCAAGGTATTCTTTTCAACAAAGGATACAAAAAAAACTAAGCAAATTAGATAATAAAACTAAATTGGAAAGTTCTAAGAAACAAAAGATAGAATGCGCCTCATGGTACAGATCAGTATGTCACTCAGCAGGGATGAAAGGGTTAATCAGTCCTACTCACATGAAGGAAAGCACCCCTGGTGCTGAGCTGTGTGCGAGTCTGCCGGACGACTCTTTGGATCCGGCTTGCCTGTTTAGCACTGGTTGTGCTTTCCTTCATGCGAGTAGGACTGATTAACCCTTTCATCCCTGCTGAGTGACATACTGATCTGTACCATGAGGCGCATTCTATCTTTTGTTTCTTTAAATTGGAAAGTTGTTAACAAATGTATGCTCTATCTGAATCATTAAAGATAAATGTTGTGTTTTGTGTCCCTTTAACAACTATCTATTAACTAGCTTTGTATGGCAAATGTTTTTTTATTTAGGTTTTATCATAAGTATTTTAAGACCATTCCAGGTCAGGAATTCTACTTACAAAACTTTGAGAAGAGACCAGCGTCTCTTCTTTGCTATTGATGACTGTGCCACTAAGGCTCCGTGCCAGGCGCCGGAAATTCTCTGCACTGTACAGCTCGTCGTCTTCAGGCTCCCTAATTTTGTCCCTCCCATGAGTGACCTGCAGGAGCACAGATTATAATGCTAAAAATAATTTCATTTAGAGGTCAACAAGTAAATGAAACCACCAGCTATTCCTATACTACAGAGCAGGGACCATTTCAAATGAATACGAATTTTATTGCATTTGCCCCTAAAAATAAATATATAGTTAAGACAGAAGCCCTTTAAATTTACCATAAATTAAATTATTTTATATTGTTGAAATTGCAGCGGATGCTTTCAAAATGTTACTTTTTCCTATAAATAACATTGAGTGGACTACCAACTATTTCCCTCTGGGCTAGTAGCACTCAAAATCTCATGATACATGGCCCCATTCATTCTTTCATGTACACGGATCCCTTTGCAGAGAAACAGCCCCAAAGCATGATGTTGCCACCCCCATGCTTCACAGTAGGTATGGTGTTCTCTCTCCTCCAAACATGACAAGTTGTGTTTCTACCAAACAGTTCTACTTTGGTTTCATCTGACCATATGACATTCTCCCAATCCACTTCTGGATCATGAAATGCTCTCTAGCATACGTCAGACGGGCCCGGACATGTACTGGCTTAAGCAGGGGGACACGTCTGGCACTGCAGGATCTGAGTCCCTGGCAGCGTTTAGTGTACTAATCATGGGTCAATAGCTAATAGGCCCAGAGGGGAAAAGTGACTATCTCACTCAATGCTGTCAATGTTGTGCTTCTCTTGTGCAACTCCAGATGGGGATCTCTGGTGACAAAATCAGAAAAATTCATGCATGTCCATGCCCCAGTCACTGGCCATATTCCCATCTGGAGCAAAATAGAGATTTTGGCAGTAGACAAAAACCATAGGCCCATCAAGTCTTCCCATATTTTCTGTAAAATCTAAATTAATTAATTAAATATGTAGGACAGCCTTATGCTTATCCCAGGCATTCATTGATACATAGGATAGCCTTATGCTTATCCCAGGCATTAGATAGTACAGAGGATAGCCTTATGCTTATCCCAGGCATTTGTAAGTACGTAGGATTGCCTTATGCTTATCCCAGGTATTAGTATGTAGGATAGCCTTATGCTTAACCCAGGCATTAGTTAGTACATAGGATAGCCATATGCTTATCCCAGGCATTAATTAGCACGTAGGATAGCCTTATGCTTATCCCAGGCATTTGTAAGTACGTAGGATAGCCTTATGCTTATCCCAGGTATTAGTATGTAGGATAGCCTTATGCTTAACCCAGGCATTAGTTAGTACGTAGGATAGCCATATGCTTATCCCAGGCATTAATTAGCACTTAGGATAGCCTTATGATTATCCCAGGCATTAATTAGTACGTAGGATAGCCTTGTGCTTATCCCAGGCATTAATTAGTACGTAGGATAGCCTTGTGCTTATCCCATCCAGTAATTGGTATATAGGATAGTCTTATTTTCCCCAGGCATTAATTAGTATATAGGATAGCCTTATTTTTTCCCATGCATTAATTAGTATGTAGGATAGCTTTATCCTTATGTCATGCATTTGTTAATATGTAGTATAGCCTTATGATTATCCCAGGCATTTGTTAATATGTAGTATAGCCTTATGCTTATCCAAGGCAGTAATTATTTGGTAGGATAACCATATGCTTATCCCAGGCATTAGTAAGTATTCCTAAGGGACAATTCATGAGACTTCGCAGAAACTGTACCAATTTCAATTATTATGACAAACATGCTCTAGATCTGAAAAATAGATTGAGAGATAGAGGCTATAGGGAACAGCGCTTAACAGATTCACTTTTGGAGGTCAGGTCTATGGACAGAGAAAGACTTTTAAGGGACAACCCTAGAGATGACCGCTCTGATAAAAACTTAGTCTTCTCTACCCAGTATAGCAACCAATACCGAAAAATGTGTGATATTGTGGAACGATATCTACCTATACTTAGTAAGGAACCCTCATTGGTAAATGTTGCTGAAAATGGGGTTAAAATTCGTATCTAGAAGAGCAAAAACTATAGGCAATTTTGTAAACAAAAATTTCTCGGTTCCACATACCAACTGTAAAAATTGGCTAAGTGAGAAAAATGGTTCCTTTAGATGTGGTGTTAGACCTTGTAAATGCTGTGACCATGTAAAAGCGGGAGACCTTTTTATTTGTAATCAAACTAAGTGTAATTTCAGGATATATTATCATTTAACATGTGTCTCAAGCTTTGTGGTTTATCTTATCTCTTGTAGATTATGTGGGTGTCAATATACAGGCCGCACTAATTGGCCTTTGAAAGACCAAATACAAGAACACCTCTCATTGGAGGCAGAAAAACCAAAAATTACGGTGGCAAAACATTTTGCAAAGCACAGGATAGGAGAGAGTTTTGAGGAAACAGCTAAGAAATATATCTTGTCCCTGCTTGAATTTCAAGCAATATACTGTAGATTGGGTCCCCAAACGCATCACAGGAGGGGATAGATTGGCTATGTTAAATAAAAAGGAAGCCTTTTGGATACATAAACTACAACGGGATATCCTAAGGGCATTAATGACATTTTGGACCTTAAGCTATTTATTGGTGTTTGGAAGTCCTTCATTTAATACCCTTTTTCCATTTTCTGGCTATTAGACTTTTACTATCTGTGTCTCCTAATAGCCACAGTTTCTATGGTTTATATTGAACTATATATTTATTAATTCAGTGTTCCAGATCTGTTTGGGTTGTGCAGTTCCAGAAAATAGTTTTTCATCGACACTTATCCAGACAGTCCCAAAGGAGTTATTAATATAACATATTGCATGTAGTATCTCTATTCTTAGAATAATGTGAACATTGTTGCCTTTTATAAATGTATATTTTTCATGTATTTTTTCCTGTTTTGTTGTATTTTATTATTTATGTACCCTTTTATTTTGTAGAAATATGCAGATTCTTGTTAGAAATTTTGAAAGTGAGAACATTTTTGTTCGCTTTAGATTGAATGTTTTGCAGATAGTTAAGGGTTAATACAGCAGGTTTAAATACTGACAGGGAACACTGCTGTTCATTCCTGAAGAAGTGCTTGTATTAGCAGTAAACGAGTCGGAGGCAGCTCCTGTGTGCTGGGGTTGACTACTACTATTCTGTGTGTGCTTTGAACATTACTTTTTACTGCAACTTAGAATAAAACCTTTTGGATTTTAACATATTTCTGACGGTATCGCCTGTAACTCCTTTTCTCTTTTGAATTGCTTTGTCTCTAATTTGGCAGCGTTTGGGAAGCGTTGCTTAGGAGTTTGCATATTGATTCACTCCTCCCCCTACCTACCCAGATCACTGTGGTTGGATCCGGATTATGTGATCTCTCCAGGACTGTCAGAGTTTTTTGATTGCTTTGTTTGCCATGTGCTGCTGGCAGCCATTTTACTTACCTCTTACTGAATCTGGTGCAGAGTGTCTGATGCTGCTCATTTCCTGCACGCCCTCTTATGGAAGTACTGTGTACATCATCCGCGTGAGACAGGTTGCAGTCTCAGTATTGTGATGTCATCACTTATTATTTAAAGGGCCTCTGTTCAGTATGCTTTGCCCTTTGCGTTGTCTCAGACCTGTTTGTGAGTTCCTGTTCATTACCTGACTGTCTGACGTCACTCCTGGTTCCTGATTCCGGCTCGTCTGACTATTCGCTTTGGCTCCTGACTCGGTTCGTCTGACTACCAGCTCTGGCTTTGACTCCTGGCTTGTTATTTGACTTGTGGACTTTTTATTATTTCTTTGTTATTAATAAAATGTGATTATTTTTGCACTTTTCGTCTCAGTCTGATTCCTGGCACCCTGACAAGGACTTAACGCTATCCTGCGAACTGTGGGACCGGCTCAAGTGTTTTCTCTTGAATCTATCTACCGGTGATTTAAAGTTTATGCTCACTCTACGGAAGAGTGTGACGTCCATCCAGGAGAATTTAGGTAATATCCTTCTTTATTTCACATTATTTGCATTTCGGATCGGACATGCTCAGCATTGAAGTGTATGACCCTGTTGATTACATATTCCCGATGCTACATATACCTAGCTAAACAAGTTAACCCTTCATATAAACTTTCTCTGTGAACAACAATCACAAGACAAAGGCGCCTCCTAGTGTTATGAAGTTGATACAAGATGGGCTATGTAGATGACAAATGGATACTCACAAATGGAGCAGCGCTCAATTATGCTGAGTCAAACCGTCTGGGAACTTGCAGTGTCCCAGCTCACTGGCTCAACATGGGTTCCGGTCTCCCAGGTGTCCTCAATAGGTGAAATAAGCTAAGACTCTCAAAAGTGGTTAAAAATGTCCACAATTTAATGGTACATATAAAAACAGATGTCAAACATATGACTCTGATATTAAAATCACAGATAGCTATCTGGGCTGACTCCATATTGGGTGTGAACCAACCTTTGACATCCCCCCGAATGATAAGCCAGGACTATCACTACTAAAATGACTCATTTACCTATGGATCCATCTAAGGAGGGATATCCTGAACAGATAAGAATCCATAGGATTTATTGTTTTTATTTTACACCTACTTTGTTTTAATTATATGTAACATTGGTATTTAGTAATAATCCCATTTTTCATTTTACAGTGATTTTGATATATATCATAATACAAGTGGGGTTGTTATAGGATCTGTTTACCTCTCCCACTGTGTATTGCGCCCCCTAGAGTTGACACATAGTGTGTACAGCAGTTTATTTTAGAGTATCTAACCCTTCATATAGACTGCAGAGTGTTTTGTGTGTCTGGATATAGTACATACATTTTCATAGGGAGGATAGAGTGATTCACTACTATCCTGGAGCCATAATAATCTAAATTCACTCAGAGACTTGGTGTGTAAGGGTTGTCTTGTTAGTAAGTAGATAGCTTTATGCTTATCCCAGGCATTCATTTGTATGTAGGATAGCCTTATGCTTATCCCAGGCATTAATTAGTATGTAGGATAGCCTTATGCTTATCCCAGACAGTGTGTAGGCTAGCCTTATGCTTATCCCAGGCATTAATTAGTATGTAGGATAGTCTTATGCTTATCCCAGGCATTAATTAGTATGTAGGATAGCCTTATGCTTATACCAGGCATTAGTTAGTATGTAGGATAGTCTTATGCTTATCCCAGGCATTAATTAGTACGTAGGATAGCCTTATGCTTATCACAGGCATTAATTAGTATGTAGGATAGTCTTATGCTTATCCCAGGCATTAATTAGTACGTAGGATAGCCTTATGCTTATCCCAGGCATTATTTAGTATGTAGGATAGTCTTATGCTTATCCCAGGCATTAGTTAGTATGTAGGATAGTCTTATGCTTACCCCAGGCATTAATTAGTACGTAGGATAGCCTTATGCTTATCACAGGCATTAATTAGTATGTAGGATAGCCTTATGCTTATCCCAGACAGTGTGTAGGATAGCCATATGCCTATCCCAGGCATTAATTAGTATGTAGGATAGCCTTATGCTTATACCAGGCATTAGTTAGTATGTAGGATAGTCTTATGCTTATCCCAGGCATTAATTAGTACGTAGGATAGCCTTATGCTTATCACAGGCATTAATTAGTATGTAGGATAGCCTTATGCTTATCCCAGGCATTAGTTAGTATGTAGGATAGTCTTATGCTTACCCCAGGCATTAATTAGTACGTAGGATAGCCTTATGCTTATCACAGGCATTAATTAGTATGTAGGATAGCCTTATGCTTATCCCAGACAGTGTGTAGGATAGCCATATGCCTATCCCAGGCATTAATTAGTATGTAGGATAGCCTTATGCTTATCCCAGGCATTAGTTAGTATGTAGGATAGCCTTATGCTTATCACATGCATTAGTTAGTACGTAGGATAGCCTTATGCTTATCACAGGCATTAGTTAGTATGTAGGATAGCCTTATGCTTATCCCAGGCATTAATTAGTACGTAGGATAGCCTTATGATTATCCCAGGCATTAATTAGTACATAGGATAGCCTTATGCTTATCACAGGCCTTTGTTAGTACGTAGCATAAGCTTATGCTTAGCCCAAGCATTAATTAGTATGTAGGATAGCCTTATGCTTATCCCAGACATTCTTGAAGTCCACCACAGTGTTTGTCTATACCACCTCTGAAGGAGGTTTATTCCATCCTTTCTGTAAAGTGCTTCAGCAAATGAGAAGGGGACACCTGCATTTAAACCAGGGACCTTTCGATCTTCAGTCAAATGCTCAACCATTAAGTTATATCACCATTAAAAATTGAGAGTGTTCCAGGAATTGCAACCGTTTTAAGGCAATAGGCACATAGTAGAAGGAGATAATTTGATTAAAAATACAATCCTTTTACAAATGGAGTATTTTATTTCTACCCCAGAATGTCCCAATAATTTACATTAAGAAAAGCTATGACCCCAATGAAGTGGGAAGCATAGAGAAGATTATCCCCAACAAAGAAAAAACATAAAAGAAAATGTATATTTGTCTTCAAGATATCATGAGCAGAACATGAGTATGGCCCGGCTACAAGATTACTATGTAGGAGAACCTTTTTTATTTCTGGAATTAAGAACAAATAAAGGAACAGCTGCACAATTAATATTCTCAGATTTAAAGGGATACTAAACCCAGATTTTTTCTTTAATGATAAAGATAGGGCATTCAATTTTAAGCAAATTTCTAATTTACTCCTAATATCAATTGTTTTGCAGTTTTCTTGCTATCTTTATTTAAAAAGCAAGTACATGAAGCTTAGGAGCCGGTCCATTTTTTGGTTTAGAACCTGGGTTACGCTTGCTTAATGGTTAGCCAAATGTAGCCACCAATAAGCAAGTGCTATCCAGGGTGCTGAACCTAAAATGGGCCGGCTACTAAGCTTTACATTACTGCTTTTTAAATAAAGATAGCAAGAGAATGAAGAAAATGAGTACATTAGAAAGTTGCTTAAAATTGAATGCTCTATCTGAATCATTAAAGAAAAAAAAAATAGGGTTTAGTGTCCCTTTAACTACCTTTGGAAGAAATTAGCTCAAAACCATCATACTCTGATGAGAGCCCCAAAGGCTGACACTTAAGATGTGAACAAAGCCAAAAGCAAAACTGTTAAAGGCGTTATTTTTACCCTAATATCCCTAACTATGTGGTTGATCACTATCTGTGATATGATATTTAGCAGCCGTAGATGAGCCTTTTTCAATGTCAACACATTTTCATAGTTCACCGGCAGCAGTTTTCTCATTGACTCTTTTGGTGAAAAATAGTCCTATAATTAACATCAGCTGGTCCCTTTTGGATAATCACAATCCTAATTCTCAATACTAAACATGTAATTATTAAACCCAGAATAACCATGTTTTGGTTCAAAATCCTGGCCAATTGGTTTTTGGATTTTGAAATTGGGAGTTATACAAGGCAGATACAGATTTCATGGTGCAGAACCAGATTAAAATCCCATAGAGGAAAGGGATTCCTGAAAACATGATAAATACTTTCCAGAACCTGGACGATTTTCAAGATATCAAGAAAAATGTCTTCCAATATAAACTAAGAGCAGAGACATGAATTTTCAATGTATGTCAATGGAATGATGACTAAAACTCATATCTACAGTATACCTTATAAAATGATCATTATTACTGGCCCAGTGCAAATTCTTTCCTTCACACCATTTAGCCAGAGCAATAATAAGCCTTAGATATTAGTAGGTCTATAAAACTTTAATAAGCATTTGAGTCAGGTTGCTGGGATCATTTCATGATGCTGAAACTTGAAAACAGATCTTTAGAGCCACAACTACCCTAATTTCATGCATAGTTAATCAACAGATGACAATTCCAACCTTGAACTATGACCCAACCTTGAACTATGGATAAATAGAAAAAAAGAGGATATTCAAATATGTCAAAAAAAGTTTAATGTAACGTATCAAAACATCACAGAGCCAAGAAAAGCCACAACGTTTCGGGGCACGTGCCCCTTAATCATTAATCATGTGAACACATGATTAAGGGGCATGTTCCCCGAAACGTTGTGGTTTTTGTTCACTCTGTGATGTTTTGATACATAACATTAAACACTTTTTGGCATATTTGGATATCCTCTTTTTTCTATTTATCCATATTTGTTGCTGGGAGTTTTGGTGGTAACTCCAGGAGGATTCTATCCAGTTGGATTGTTGTGCTGGATTCAATTTGCTTTCTACCAACCCTCTCCTGTCAAGCCTGGTACCGCATTTTAAAGTCAGTAGTTAAGAGTTTTATGGGCTAACGCCGTAGTGTAAAACTCTTAACTAAAGTGCTAAAAAGTACACTAACACCGATAAACCGAGGTCCCCCCACATCGCAAACACTAAAATAAAATATTTAACCCCTAATCTGCCGAACCGGACATCGCCGCCACTATAAAATATATTAACCCCTAAACCGCCACACTCCCGCATTGCAAACACTAGTTAAATTTTATCAACAACTAATCTGCCGTCCCTAACATCACCGACACATACCTACATTTATTAACCCCTAATCTGCAGTCCCCAACGTCGCCGCAACTATATTAAAGTTATTAACCCCTAAACCTAAGTCTAACCCTAACACCCCCCTAACTTAAATATAATTTAAATAAATCTAAATAAAATTACTACAATTAACTAAATTATTCCTATTTACAACCAAATACTTACTTATAAAATAAACCCTAAGGTAGCTACAAAATAACTAATAGTTACATTGTATTTATCTTAGGGTTTATTTTTATTTTACAGGCAACTTTGTATTTATTTTAACTAGGTACAATATTTATTAAATAGATATTAACTATTTAATAGCTACCTAGTTAAAATAAAGACAAATTTACCTGTAAAATAAAACGTGTTACAATTACACCTAACACTACACTATCATTAAATTAATTCCCTAAATTAAATACAATTAAATAAAATTATCTAAAGTACGGAAAAAAACCCCACTAAATTACAGAAAATAATAAAATAATTACAAGTTTTTAAACTAATTACACCTAATCTAATCCCCCTAATAAAATAAAAAAGCCCCCCAAAATAATAAAAAGCCCTACCCTACACTAAATTACAAATAGCCCTTAAAAGGGCCTTTTGCGGGGCATTGCCCCAAAGTAATCAGCTCTTTTACCTGTAAAAAAAAGTACAATACGCCCCCCCACATTAAACCCCACCACCCTCACACCCAACCCTACTCTAAAACCCACCCAATCCCCCCTTAATAAAACCTAACACTAACCCCTTGAAGATAACCCTACCTTGAGAAGTCTTCACCCAACCGGGCCGAAATCCTCAACAAAGCCGGGCGAAGTCTTCATCCAACCAGGCAGAAGTGGTCCTCCAGACGGGTAGAAGTCGTCATCCAAGACGGGCAGAAGAGGTCCTCCAGACGGGCAGAAGTCTTCATTCAAGCTGGGCAGACGAGGTCCTCCAGATGGGCAGAAGTCTTCATCCAGACGGCATCTTCTATCTTCATCCATCCGGCGCGGAGCGGGTCCATCTTCAAGACATCCGACGAGGAGCATCCTCTTCATCCAGAGTCTTCTTACTAAATGACGGTACCTTTAAGTGATGTCATCCAAGATGGCGTCCCTTCAATTCGGAATTAAGGTAGAAAAAATCCTATTGGCTGATGCAATCAGCCAATAGGATTGAACTTCTATCCTATTGGCTGATTAGAACAGCCAATAGGATTTAGGTTGCATTCTATTGTAAGTTCAATCCTATTGGCTGATTGCATCAGTCAATAGGATTTTTTCTACCTTTTTTTTTTCTATCAGCCAATAGGAATTGAAGGGACGCCATCTTGGATGACGTCACTTAAAGGTACCGTCATTTAGTAAGAAGACTCCGGATGAAGAGGATGCTCCGCGTTGGATGTCTCGAAGATGGACCCGCTCTGCGCCGGATGGATGAAGATAGAAGATGCCGTCTGGATGAAGACTTCTGCCCGTCTGGAGGACCTCTTCTGCCCGGTTGGATGAAGACTTCGCCCGGCTTTGTTAAGGACTTCGGCCCGGTTGGGTGAAGACTTCTCAAGGTAGGGTGATCTTCAAGGGGTTAGTGTTAGGTTTTATTAAGGGGGGATTGGGTGGGTTTTAGAGTAGGATTGGGTGTGTGGGTGGTGGGTTTTAATGTGGGGGGGTGTATTGTACTTTTTTTTACAGGTAAAAGAGCTGATTACTTTGGGGCAATGCCCCGCAAAAGGCCCTTTTAAGGGATATTTGTAATTTAGTATAAGGTAGGGCTTTTTATTATTTTGGGGGGCTTTTTTATTTTATTAGGGGGATTAGATTAGGTGTAATTAGTTTAAAAATCTTGTAATTATTTTATTATTTTCTGTAATTTAGTGCTTGTTTTTTTCGTACTTTAGATAATTGTATTTAATTGTATTTAATTGTAGTTAATTTAGGGAATTAATTTAATTATAGTGTAGTGTTAGGTGTAATTGTAACTTAGGTTAGGTTTTATTTTACAGGTAAATTTATATTTATTTTAACTAGGTAGTTATTAAATAGTTAATAACTATTTAATAACTATTCTACCTAGTTAAAATAAATACAAAGTTGAATGTAAAATAAAAATAAACCCTAAGCTGGATACAATGTAACTATTAGTTATATTGTAGCTATCTTAGGGTTTATTTTACAGGTAAGTATTTAGTTTTAAATAGGCATAATTTAGTTAATTGTAGTAATTTTATTTAGATTTATTTAAATTATATTTAAGTTAGGTGGGTGTTAGGGTTAGGGTTAGACTTAGATTTAGGGGTTAATAACTTTATTATAGTGGCGGCGACGTTGGGGGGCGGCAGATTAGGGGTTAATAAATATAATGTAGGGTTCGGCGATGTTGGGGGCAGCAGATTAGGGGTTCATAAGTATAATGTAGGTGGTGGCGGTGTCCGGAGCGGCAGATTAGAGGTTAATAATATAATGTAGGTGTCGGCGATGTCGGGGGCGGCAGTTTAGGGGTTAATAAGTGTAAGATTAGGGGTGTTTAGACTCGGGTTTCATGTTAGGGTGTTAGGTGTAGACATAAATTTATTTTCCCCATAGGAATCAATGGGGCTGCGTTAGGAGCTGAACGCTGCTTTTTTGCAAGTATTAGGTTTTTTTCAGCCAGCTCTGCCCCATTGATTCCTATGGGGAAATCGTGCACGAGCACGTTTAGCCAGCTCCCCGCTAACGTAAGCAGCGCTGGTATTGAGGGGAGATGTGGAGCTAAATTTTGCACTTCGCTCAATTTTCTGCGGCTAACACCGGGTTTGTAAAAACCCGTAATACCAGCACTGTCTGTAGGTGAGCGGTGAGGGAAAACTGCTCGTTAGCACCGCACAGCCTTACCGACAAAACTCGTAATCTAGCCGAATGAATTGGAGCTGTTCCACAGCAAACTTGAGGTAATAATCTGGATAGATGGGAAAATTAAGATACTCTTCATTCATATCTATGTCTGTCATCAGCTGACCCATACCAGGATATAGATGACTTATTGCAGAAATGTAATCATGAAATGGTGAACCCTAATAACCTTGAGGAACTGCTTAAAATGCAAAACAAGACAGAACTTGTCACTCTAGGTTTCAATAAAACCCTGGCCTCATTCTGATGGAGGAACATTAATCCTAATGGAAGGATTAAGGGCTTCAGCAATATGTCTTTTCATTTCACAGACTCATTATATACCCCTGACATGCTCTTAACTCAAAACCACAAGTTTGAGGGGTTTCTAAGGAGTCCTCATCAGTCGTTTAAAGTGAGGAGATGCATTGACAACATGACCACTATCCGCAGGTCCAATAGGCAAATGTACTATTGAAAGGCTGACATCTTTCATCCATCAACTGTTAAATTACAATAATGACTTAAGTCTGCACTGGCAAGCAGTTGTGTACAAGCAGCTAGGGTCGAGTAGCCTGGAGATGCAGTAATATCAGAGCAGCATTAACCCACTGTATTACCCTGTTCAACTGTGGTCACAGGAGCAGAACATTTCTCATTTCTCAGATGCTGGCTTACAGTCCCAAACTTAACAATAGCAGTACAGCAGCTGGAAACAGCAAGATATCGACATTTAAAGAGCACCATTTTACTCTAGCGATTGGTGAAAAATTAGATCTTGTTGTGGAATAATAAAACACAGGGATACATATTCAAAAACAGATATAGAGACGTCTGGGAAGTTTCTGCCAACACTATATGTAATAAGTATATTTAAATATATATTCTAAAAAAAAAAAAGCAAAAAAACACTCATGACTTAAAAATAAATGTCTGTTTTTGGCAAAACATGCTGATGGTTATAAAGTCTGTGAAATTATATTGTTTCTATATAATTCAGCAGTTTGCTAAAGAAGAGAGCACCCCAGCCCAGCTTCACTTAAAGGGATATAAAACCCCAAATTTTCTTTTCATGATTCAGTTAGAGCATGCAATTTTAAACAACTTCCCAATTTACTTCCATTATCTAATTTGCTTCATTTTCTTGGTATCTCCCTCTTGGCATTGGCTGACTTGACGTGCTCAGCTAGCTCCCAGTAGTGCGTTGCTGCCCCTTCAATAAAACCAAGAGAATGAAGCAAATTTGATAATACAAGTGAATTGGAAAGATGTTTAAAATTGAATGGTCTCTCAATCATGACAGAATGTTTTTGTTTTTTTGTCCCTTTAAGATAGCTGCCACACCCACTCATTACCTTAGACATAGGCGAATAAGAGCTTCCACAGAGATTGCGCTCAATCTCTGCTGTGGGAGTCCTTGACAGACCATGGCCAACAGCAGGTGGTATCTTCCCCACCGTAGTAATGTCCAAAACTGTGTAGTAAAAGGAAGAGTAGTTTTAAAGCATGTATATTAGAAAGAAATCAACTCTTAAAATGATTAAATAAACATTTAATCACAATTACTTTACCCAAAAATTAGGGAATATCAAAGAATATGGTTATTTAACTATATTTACTAAAGTCAAAAACTGTGTAAAGATTTGTTAAGAACTGGAGATTTTCCCCGTACTAGAAAACTAGAACACTTATTGCATATTGGCTTAAATTTAGTAATGTCAGTTCGCAAGAGTAAACAGTTAAAGACGGGGTCGACAAATCTGTTTAAAATTTAGGAGCCAGACAAACGTTTAGCAGCCAGACAGTGTTATTTCTATTTAGAAATATAGAGAATAACCCAAAAAGTTAGGAGCCAGGGGTAAAATTCTAGAAGCCAGTGGCTCCCTGGCTGCTGGGTTTGTCAAGCCCTGACTGCTAAAGGTTCATTATAGCTAAAATGTAACCCTGTAATCCTACACCGTATACCAATTTAACGCTGTAAAATCTAGGCATGTTTTACAGCCAGATCCCATGGATTCTGTGTAATGGTTAAATACTGGCTGATATAATTAACAGTCAGACAGCAAAAATCATTATAGATATTTAATTAGTTTAACCCCTTAGCTGTCACTGTGGGTACAATGCATTGCACAGTAAAAACAATGCATTGAGATTTTTAACCATCAAGTGTTTAATGAAACTGAGATGTGCTAAAGAGGTACTTACGTGACTTTCCAAATGATTGTCTGGCATTCTCAGGCCTCCACTGCACATTCCTACTGCTCTGACAAGACTTAAGGCTGTTCTTATATAACTCTGAAAACTCATTTTCCGTTTCCTTCTTCCAGTCTTGGTGCAGATCTATTGAGCTCCTTGTCAAGCCATCCCTTAGTGACTTTGAGCCAGGGGACAAAGTCTGGTAAGCATGGCGCTCATCACTTGTACCAGGTACCTGAGCACTGTAATATCTGGTGACATTATCAACCCACTGGTCTGTAGGCATAGAGGCAGGCAAATGAACAGTGCTTCCAAATTTCACCTTTTTTTCTCCTTTGTAGAAAAGTTTTCCTTGGCTAAATGAAGTTTTAATGCCTTTATCTACAACCCTTCCAGGTATTTCTTCCATGTGAGACCCAGTGTTCTGACCATTAATACTATGCACATTGGAACCATTTGCAGTTAATGTCTCCTCTCTGCAGCTGGGTTCTTTTTCCGGACTTACTAAGGGTTGTGAAATACACTCAGTGTCTGAACGATTCAATGATTCCTGCATTTGCACTGGTGAAGTCCTTAGTTCTGAAGTGTCAACACCAGTGCAGTTGACTCCAAGGCTGCTTCTCTTTGGTGAGCTCCCCTGAAGCCTTTGAAACTGTTCTGCTAGCGAGCGCACCAGCCCCTTACTCTTTGGTGCCTCAACTCTGCCTGGTTCTGTATTCTTAGTTTCGCATTGCTTGTCTAATAAAGTATCATGGCTGTTCACTCTTGAAAACATATTAGCTGATTGCAGGTTAAGATTGGTGGGACCAGGTGGAGTGACTGGTGTGATGCTACAGGACCCGACCTGATCATCGCTTGAAATAACTTCTTGAGTACTAACTGATTTGTTACAATGGTTTGGTGGATTGCTTCTGTCAGGAGACTGAGCTTGCGTGCGACCTGCCCACGGAAATAACAGTGATGGTAAAGAACCAGACTTCATTCCATTTAGTTTCATCTTGCGCAGTGTCAGAAGACCCTTTTTTCCTTCATGCTCTCCGGCCACCTTATTGTTTTCAGGACTTATCTTCTCAGTTAAAGAGTTGTTTTGAAGTACTTGGCTACTTTCCTCTGTTCTTACCACTTTTTCATTGATTCTTGGCTGAGGAGATGAAAAAGGACCTCTGGAGTCAAGTTCTGTAGATGGAGCAAGGAAGTTTGATGATGTTTCACTAAGTGGGCTATGCTCAGAAGCGGACATGTTGGAAGACTCAGAGGACGATGGAAGCAACTCATGGCTGGAATTGTACGGGTGGAATAATGGAGTAGACACAAAGTCCTCCTTTGTTTTTGTCTCCAGCAGTATCTGTCTGTTCATTGGAATTTGGTCCGAGATATCCTGGTCACTGAAATTATACAGGACAGCAAAGCATAGTATAGCATTAGAATTTAAAAGATGGTTGGAGTTCTTTAAGCACATACATGATTCTGAATAAACACAAAATTATGGATGAAAATCAACACCAAAGTTAAGCACTTACAACTTAAACAAAATGCAAGTAACATTTATATGGGCCAAGCGCTAGCAAAATTAATGCAGAATAATACAAGGGAATTGCTTGAATATATTAGTTTGGAAGCTTGATGGCCACTTTCTGATATTATGTCTCTTGTTTGAAAAATGAGCTGTATAAGACCAAAGGGGACAACAGAAACAAGAGACATTTTTTTAGAGTCCATCATGAGACTGTGCTGCACTGACACTTTCCTTAAATCCACCTGTCTCTTTATATTTTTGATTCAAGGAAAGTATTATCCATTTGCAAGCCCATTCCTAGTTAATGAAATTACACATCAGCTACCTTGTGCTGTGAATTATAGCTCCCCCCTGTGGAAAGGGGTAAACTGATGGTGGTTGAGGAATGGCCGGCAGCTGCATGCGGTCCTGAAGACTCCGTGCTTTTCGTAAACAGATTTGCAGCTTCTTATCTGCTAGGGTTCTGTAGTGAGTGCTAGTTCTGGCATCATGCATGGCAAGTCTGAATTTAGCTAAAATGCAAAAGAAAACATAGCAGAAACAAAGGCACGCACACAAACCAAAAGTAAAAAAACTGGATGCAGAAAGGCGCATAAACATGGAAGCATGCAATATGGGGGAAAATAATACAATGTAATGCTTTTTTCCTAATTCATCAATAATGAACATTTATGTAAGCAATGCATCGTAAAAATATTAAAGTGACACTGAACCCAAATTTCTTTATTTCATGATTCAGATTTAACAATTTTTCTTTGTTTTTTTGGTATCTATATTTGAAAAAGCAGGAATGTAAGCTTACCAGCTGATCCATTTTTGGTTCAGCATCTAGGTAGCGCTTGCTGTTTGGTGGCTACATTTAGCCACCAATCACAGCAAGCGCTACCCAGGTGCTTAACCAAAGAAATTTTATGCCCAACGCTGCGCGACTTAACCCCTTTGGTGCGCTAGGTTCTCAGCCATGTCTGATGGAATGAGAACGAGGCTCCAATTGGGTGCGGAACTAAAAAAAATTGGCCGGCTCCTAAGCTTACATTCCTGCTTTTTTTTAAATAAAAATACCAAGAGAACGAAAGAAAATTGATAATAGGAGTAAATTAGAAAGTTGCTTAAAATTGCTGTTCTATCTGAATCATGAAAAAAAAAATTGGGTTCAGTGTCCCTTTAACTGAACAAACAGAATTAGTATGAAACAAAATAGCAAAAGAACATGAAAGGGCCTCTCAGTAAATGATTCTTTACAGTCAGAGTCCAATAAATTATAAAGGAAAAATACTCCTGCTTATTTATTAAATCAGAACTGAACTTTGACAATCTCTCTCTCTCGGTTTGCAAAAAGGAATTTATATCTACCGTAACAAATAACCATAGCATATTGCGCTTCACTAAAGAAATTTTAGGTTACAATAAGCACTGTTCAAACTATGGCAACCTGTCTGAATTTTCATAATTTCTACAGAACTTATAAATGGCACACAGTTCATTATTTTTTTCTTTTCTTTAAAGACTGTGTTTTAAACATTTTAAAATAACCTATTTACAAGGAAAAATATAATTTATGCTTACCTGATAAATTTATTTATTTCTGGATATGGTGAGTCCACAGCATCATCAATTACTAGTGGGAATATCACCCCTGGCCAGCAGGAGGAGGCAAAGAGCACCACAGAAAAGCTGTTAAATGTCACTTCCCTTACCCATAACCCCCAGTCATTCAGCCGAAGGGAAATGGAAAAATAAGATAACACAAAGGTGTAGAGGTGCCTGAGGTGTTGAAAATAACTGTCTTAAAATAAAAGGGCGGGGCCGTGGACTCACCATATCCAGAAATAAATACATTTATCACATAAGCATAAGATATGGTCCACGGCATCATCAATTACTAGTGGGAATCAATACCCAACCTAGAGGACACAGATGATTAGGGAGGGACAAGACAGGTAACCTAAACAGAAGGCACCACCGCTTGAAGAACCTTTCTCCCAAAAGAAGCCTCAGCTGAAGCAAAAGGACCAAATTTAAAAATTTGGAAAAACATGCAAGAAAGATCAAGTTGCAGCCTTGCAAATCTGTTCCATAGAAGCTTCATTTTTAAAAGCCCAAAAAGAAGAGACAGCCCTCGTGTAAAGAGCCATAACTCTCTCAGGAGACTGCAGCCCCGCAGTCTGAAAAGCAAACAAATTATACTTCTCAACCAGAGAAAAGAGAAGTAGCAGTAGTTTTCTGATACAGAGAAAACAAACAAAAAACAGAAGCCTGCACAACATCCAAATTGTGCACACACGTACCTCAAAAAATAAGAATGAGGACACAGAGAGGGAACAACAAATCCCAAACAATATTTCCACTTAGGTTAAAAAAAAACGCCTTATCCGAAATAAGACAAAAGCGAATCACACTGCAAAGCAAAGTACCTGAACTCTCCGAGCAGAAGAAAAAGCAAAAAATTAAATTACAAGAAAAAATACTTAAAATCTTACGGAATGCTAAAGCTTAAACTGAGCCCGCTGCAAAAACCTTAAAAGGTAAAAGCTCCAAGAAGATCAAGAGACTTACAAACCAGGGTCTGACAAAAGAATACACGTCTGGCACATCCGCCAGACACTAGAGTAAAAATAAAAAAAGCAGAAATCTGACCCCTCATAGAACTGACAGACAAACCATCCTCCAGACCGTCCTGGAAAGAAGCAAAACCCCTAGGAATCCTGACCCTACTTACAAGAGTAGTCCATGGATTCACACCAATCAGGAATTTTACGACATACCTTATGGTAAAGTATGCGAGCCTGAATCATGGTCTCAATGACCGATTCAGAAAAACCATGCTTAGACAGAACTAAGCAGTCAATCTCCAAGCAGAAAGCTTCAGAGAAAAATAAGTTGTATGACGGAAAATACCCTGAACTAGAAGATCCCTCCACAGGAACAACCACCAAGGTGGAAGAAATACATCTCTGCTAGGTCTAAAAACCAGATCCTGTGAGACTATGCAGGAACTATAAAAATACTGATGCTTATCCATTTGATACGAGCAATGACTTGTGGAGGGAGAGCAATGAGACTGAAATTCCAAGGAACCGCCGGGATCTTTAGCAGAGCAACTTGCTGATCTCTTGACCCTAAACACAACTTGGAAACTTGTTGTACTGCCATCACCAACTTCCGCACCCCCCATGTGAGGGTTAACCTGGAGAACCCTCCGGGAAAAGCACCCACTCCCTGGAATGAAAAATCTGACTGCTCAAGAAGTCCGCTCCCGGTATACACTCTTTAAAAAAGAATAGTGGATAAACTAAAATGTGGACGTCCGCCACCGAACAATCCACGCACAATCATGGCGAAGGAACTCAAGGTGTTTAATGTAAACCACTGAGGAGAATAGTGCAACTAAAACCTGAAAACCGGAAAAGACAACTGAGGCCAAGCCATCAGAGCATTGTAGATCGCCCTCTACCCCAAAATGGTTATGGGAAGAGCAGGCTCCCCCCAAGTCCATAGTCACCAACCCACAGGCTAGTGCCCGTGACTATTACATAGTAAAGTCTCCGGAAGCATGTGCCCTGAGACAGATGTTTTTGAGAAAGTCAAAAGATTCTGGGGAATGCAGGTAAAGATCCTGCTACCTCTTGCAAGCAAAGCAAGCGCTGCCACTAATTCCCCTCTCTGATCCACAGGAAAGAATCTCATGTCGACAGATCTAGATCTATCCTCCAAAACAGAGCTACAAGATCCTCGATCCACTATCTGAACATGCATAACCGCAGACTCTCAGATGGAACGAGCAAAGGGATGATGTCTAATGAAGCAACCATTAGACCATTACCTCCATACATTGAGCCACTGAAGGACTAAACAGAGTGCCGAAAGAGGCAAGAAGAAAAAATCCTCTATTTCCTGACCTCTGTGAAAAATAATTTCAGAGATAGGGAAACTAATCTGGTCCCTAAGAAACTCTCTCTGTAGCTGGACAAAGCTTTCAGATTCATTTCCATACGAGGAATGAAGAGAGACAACAAGATCTCAGAATGAAAGTTAGCATGTTCAAAAGATGGCACCTGAATCACCTTCCTTATGATGCCCAGGAATGGCACCACATCAGATCCCTGAAACCAGATCATTGCCAACACAGCACCTTCTGAGAACCATGGCAAGGCCAAAGGGAAGAGCCACAAACTGAAAGAGTTTGACAGAAAAACATAATTTATGTAAGAACTTACCTGATAAATTCATTTCTTTCATATTAGCAAGAGTCCATGAGCTAGTGACGTATGGGATATACATTCCTACCAGGAGGGGCAAAGTTTCCCAAACCTTAAAATGCCTATAAATACACCCCTCACCACACCCACAATTCAGTTTAACGAATAGCCAAGAAGTGGGGTGATAAGAAAAAAGTGCGAAAGCATATAAAATAAGGAATTGGAATAATTGTGCTTTATACAAAAAAATCATAACCACCACAAAAAAGGGCGGGCCTCATGGACTCTTGCTAATATGAAAGAAATGAATTTATCAGGTAAGTTCTTACATAAATTATGTTTTCTTTCATGTAATTAGCAAGAGTCCATGAGCTAGTGACGTATGGGATAATGACTACCCAAGATGTGGATCTTTCCACACAAGAGTCACTAGAGAGGGAGGGATAAAATAAAGACAGCCAATTCCTGCTGAAAATAATCCACACCCAAAATAAAGTTTAATGAAAAACATAAGCAGAAGATTCAAACTGAAACCGCTGCCTGAAGTACTTTTCTACCAAAAACTGCTTCAGAAGAAGAAAATACAACAAAATGGTAGAATTTGGTAAAAATATGCAAAGAGGACCAAGTTGCCGCTTTGCAAAACTGATCAACCGAAGCTTCATTCCTAAACGCCCAGGAAGTAGAAACTGACCTAGTAGAATGAGCTGTAATCCTATGAGGCGGAGTCTTACCCGACTCAACATAGGCAAGATGAATTAAAGATTTCAACCAAGATGCCAAAGAAATGGCAGAAGTTTTCTGGCCTTTCTAAAACCGGAAAAGATAACAAATAAACTAGAAGTCTTTCGGAAAGACTTAGTAGCTTCAACATAATATTTCAAAGCTCTAATAACATCCAAAGAATGCAACGATTTCTCCTTAGAATTCTTAGGATTAGGACATAATGAAGGAACCACAATGTCTCTACTAATGTTGTTGGAATTCACAACTTAGGTAAAAATTCAAAAGAAGTTCGCAACACCGCCTTATCCTGATGAAAAATCAGAAAAGGAGACTCACAAGAAAGAGCAGATAATTCAGAAACTCTTCTGGCAGAAGAGATGGCCAAAAGGAACAAAACTTTCCAAGAAAGTAATTTAATATCCAATGAATGCATAGGTTCAAATGGAGGAGCTTGAAGAGCCCCCAGAACCAAATTCAAACTCCAAGGAGGAGAAATTGACTTAATGACAGGCTTTATACGAACCAAAGCTTGTACAAAACAATGAATATCAGGAAGAATAGCAATCTTTCTGTGAAAAAGAACAGAAAGAGCAGAGATTTGACCTTTCAAGGAACTTGCGGACAAACCCTTATCTAAACCATCCTGAAGAAACTGGAATATTCTCGGTATTCTAAAAGAATGCCAAGAAAAATGATGAGAAAGACACCAAGAAATACAAGTCTTCCAGACTCTATAATATATCTCTCTGGATACAGATTTACGAGCCTGTAACATAGTATTAATCACAGAGTCAGAGAAACCTCTTTGACCAAGAATCAAGCGTTCAATCTCCATACCTTTAAATTTAAGGATTTCAGATCCTGATGGAAAAAAGGACCTTGAGACACAAGGTCTGGTCTTAACGGAAGAGTCCACGGTTGGCAAGAGGCCATCCGGACAAGATCCGCATACCAAAACCTGTGAGGCCATGCCGGAGCTACCAGCAGAACAAACGAGCATTCCTTCAGAATCTTGGAGATTACTCTTGGAAGAAGAACTAGAGGCGGAAAGATATAGGCAGGATGATACTTCCAAGGAAGAGATAATGCATCCACTGCCTCCGCCTGAGGATCCCGGGATCTGGACAGATACCTGGGAAGTTTCTTGTTTAGATGAGAAGCCATCAGATCTATTTCTGGAAGTTCCCACATTTGAACAATCTGAAGAAATACCTCTGGGTGAAGAGACCATTCGCCCGGATGCAACGTTTGGCGACTGAGATAATCCGCTTTCCAATTGTCCATACCTGGGATATGAACCGCAGAGATTAGACAGGAGCTGGATTCCGCCCAAACCAAAATTCGAGATACTTCTTTCATAGCCAGAGGACTGTGAGTCCCTCCTTGATAATTGATGTATGCCACAGTTGTGACATTGTCTATCTGAAAACAAATGAACAACTCTCTCTTCAGAAGAGGCCAAAACTGAAGAGCTCTGAAAATTGCACGGAGTTCCAAAATATTGATCGGAAATCTCACCTCCTGAGATTCCCAAACTCCTTGTGCCGTCAGATACCCCCACACAGCTCCCCAACCTGTAAGACTTGCATCTGTTGAGATTATAGTCCAGGTCGGACGAACAAAGAAGCCCCTTGAACTAAACGATGGTGATCTGTCCACCATGTCAGAGAGTGTCGTAAAATCGGTTTAAAGATATTAATAGAGATATCTTTGAGTAATCCCTGCACCATTGGTTCAGCATACAGAGCTGAAGAGGTCGCATGTGAAAACGAGCAAAGGAGATCGCATCTGATGCGGCAGTCCTAAGACCCAACATTTCCATGCATAAGGCTACCAAAGGGAATGATTGTGACTGAAGGTTTTGACAAGCTGATATCAATGTTAAACTTCTCCTGACTGACAAGGACAGAGTCATAGACACTGAATTTATCTAGAACCCAAAAAAGGTTACCCTTGTCTGAGGAATCAATGAACTGATTGGTAAATTGATCCTCCAACCATGAACTTGAAGAAACAACACAAGTCGATTCGTATGAGATTCTTCGAAAATGAGAAGACTGAGCAAGTACCAAGATATCATCCAAATAAGGAAATACCAAAACCCTATTCTCTGATTACAGAAAGAAGGGCACCGAGAACCTTTGAAAAAAATTCTTGGAACTGAGGCTAGGCCAAACGGTAGAGCTACAAAACTGGTAATGCTTGTCTAAAAAGAGAATCTCAGACACTAAAAGTGATCTGGATGAATCGGAATATGCAGATACACATCCTGTAAATCTATTGTAGACATATAATGCCCTTGCTAAACAAAAGGCAGGATAGTCCTACAGTAACCATCTTGAATGTTGGTATCCTAACATAACGATTCAATAATGATAGATCCGGAACTGGTCTGAAGGAATTGACCTTCTTTGGTACAATGAAGAGATAAAATAAAACCCCAGCCCCTGTTCCAGAACTGGAACTGGCATAAATACTCCAGCCAACTCTAGATCTGAAACACATTTCAGAAATGCTGAGCCTTTGCTGTGTTAACTGGGACACGGGAAAGAAAAGAATCTCTTAGCAGGAGGCCTTAACTTGAAGCCAATTCTGTACCTTTCTGAAACAATGTTTCTGAAACCAGAGATTAAAAACGGAATTGATCCAAATTTCTTTGAAGAAAACGTAATCTGCCCCATACCAGCTGAGCTGGAATAAGGGCCGCACCTTCATAGGTACTTAGGAGCTGGCTATAGGTTTCTATAAGGCTTGGATATATTCCAAACTGAAAATAGTTTCCAAACTGATACCGCTCCTGAGGATGAAGGATCAGGCTTTTGTTCCTTGTTGTGAGGAAAGGAACGAAAATGATTATTTACCCTGGAAAGAAAGGGAAAGCAAAGTTGACTTAGAAGACATGTCAGCATTCCAAGTTTAATCCATAAAGCTTTTCTAGCTAAAATAGCTAGAGACATATACCTGACATCAACTCTAATGATATCAAAAGATGGTATCACCAATAAAATTATTAGCATGTTATAGAATAATAATAATGCTATAAAATTATGATCTGTTACTTGTTGCGCTAAAGCTTCTAACCAAAAAGTTGAAGCTGCAGCAACATCCGCTAAAAATATAGCAGGTCTAAGAAGATTACCTGAACATAAGGAAGCTTTTCTTAGAAAGGATTCAATTTTCCTATCTAAAGGATCCTTAAATTAAGTACTATCTGCCGTAGGAATAGTAGTACATTAGCAGGAGTAGAGACAGCCCCATAACCTTAGGGATTTTTTGTCCCAAAAAACTCTAATCTGTCAGATGGCACAGGATATAATTTGCTTAAACGTCTAGAAGGAGTAAATAAATTACCCAAATTATTCCATTCCCTGGAAATTACTTCAGAAATAGCATCAGGGAGATAAAACACTTCTGGAATAACTACAGGAGATTTAAAAACCTTATTTAAACGTTTACATTTAGTATCAAGAGGACCAGAATCCTCTATTTCTAATGCAAATAACACTTCTTTAAGTAAAGAACGAATAAATTCCATCTTGAACAAATACAAAGATTTATCAGCATCAACCTCTGAGACAGAAACTTCTGAACCAGAAGAACCATTATCAGTATCAGAATGATGATGTTCATTTAAAAATTCATCTGAAAAAAAAGAAGTTTTAAAAGACTTTTATGCATACTAGAAGGAGAAATAACAGACATAGCCTTCTTAATGGATTTAAAAAATAAAATCTCTTATGTTATCAGGAACACTCTGAAAATTAGATGTTGACGGAACAGCAACAGGTAATGTAACAGTACTAAAGGAAATTTTATCTGCATTAATAAGTTTGACATGACATGCAATACAAATAACAGCTGGAGAAACAGATACCAAAAGTTTATAGCAGATACACTTAGCTTTGGTAGCTCCAGCACTGTGCAGTGATTTTCCTGTAGTATCTTCTGACTCAGTTGCAACGTGGAACATCTTGCAATATGTAAAAGAAAAAAACAACATATAAAGCAAAATTGATCAAATTCCTTAAATGACAGTTTCAGGAATGGGAAAAAAATGCCAGTGAACAAGCTTCTAGCAACCAGAAGCAATAAATAATGAGACTTAAATAATGTGGAGACAAAAATGACGCCCATCTTTTTTAGCGCCAAAAAAGACGCCCACATTATTTGGCGCCTAAATGCTTTTGGCGCCAAAAATGACGCCACATCGGGAACGCCGACATTTTTGACGCAAAAAAACGTCAAAAAATGACGCAACTTCCGGCGACACGTATGACGCCGGAAACAGAAAAAAATTTTTGCGCCAAAAAAGTCCGCGCCAAGAATGACGCAATAAAATGAAGCATTTTCTGCCCCCGCGAGCCTAACAGCCCACAGGGAAAAAGTCAAATTTTTTAAGGTAAGAAAAAATGATTGAAACAAATGCATTTATCCCAAATATGAAACTGACTGTCTGAAAAATAAGGAAAGTTGAACATTCTGAGTCAAGGCAAATAAATGTTTGAATACATATATTTAGAACTTTATAAATAAAGTGCCCAACCATAGCTTAGAGTGTCACAGAAAATAAGATTTACTTACCCCAGGACACTCATCTACATGTTTGTAGAAAGCCAAACCAGTACTGAAACGAGAATCAGCAGAGGTAATGGTATATATAAGAGTATATCGTCGATCTGAAAAGGGAGGTAAGAGATGAATCTCTACGACCGATAACAGAGAACCTATGAAATAGACCCCGTAGAAGGAGATCACTGCATTCAAATAGGCAATACTCTCCTCACATCCCTCTGACATTCACTGCACGCTGAGAGGAAAACCGGGCTCCAACTTGCTGCGGAGCGCATATCAACGTAGAATCTAGCACAAACTTACTTCACCACCTCCATCGGAGGCAAAGTTTGTAAAACTGAATTGTGGGTGTGGTGAGGGGTGTATTTATAGGCATTTTAAGGTTTGGGAAACTTTGCCCCTCCTGGTAGGAATGTATATCCCATACGTCACTAGCTCATGGACTCTTGCTAATTACATGAAAGAAAACAAACCTCAGGAACTTGAAAAATACGCGTCCTCCAGGACTAAGGTCACTATGAACTGACCCTCCTAGAACACTAATTTCCATTTGAAGAAACAGTACCCTTAGACAACCTGTTGAGACACTTTAGGTCTACTATAGGGCGAAATTCCCTCATTTTCGGGAACCTCAAACAGGAATGGATAAAAAAAAAAAAAAAAAAAAACCTAGGCCCTTTCCTCTTACAGGAACTACCACCCACAGGGAAGAGAAATCCCAAACGCACTATAAAAATGCCTCACAGTTATCTGTCTGCAGATAAAAAATGAGAGGTAAAACCTGCCTTAGGCAGGGAAGGATTGACTACTACATAATAACCCTGTAGTACTATGTCCACAGACTATCTGGGACATCTCGTATCCATGTTCGAAGATAAACAGAGAAAGTCAACCACCCATTTGGACCAAACCCGGATTAGGGGCAAACTCCATTATATCAGAACTTTTTCTGTCAGCTCAGGACCAAACAAATGTCCTACCCTTTTTTGAATGCACCAGAAACTTGGACTCAGAGAAAAAATCCCCCCGTAGGCTAGTACAGCGAAGCCAGATAAAAGAATTGGCTGTCGTAAAAGCCTTAATTCTGTACTGGAGCTGTTCCAAAGGAGTCTCTACCAAATTGGAAACAGAAAAGGCATTGAACCAATAAGATGCCGCACTTGACAAGTGGCAATACAAACGTCCATGTAAGACATCAGCTTAATACATTGATCCTGAAAAGAACAACTATCTTTTCTAGGAATCATAGTTCTCTTAGCCAGAACAGAAATGCCCTACTACTTCAGGCACCGTGCACCCTGATAATTAAAGGAGACAACAACAGGAAAACATCTTTCTTTTTTCTTTTCTTTTTTTTTGTTTTAAAGACAGGAAAAAAGGAATCCCTGACTTCTCCCATTCCTGTGAAAAATCTCCTAGCACGGTCTGGAACAGAAAAAACTTCCACAAAGGAATCCTAGTATTTATAAAGTTCACTAGATTCTTAGGGTTGACAATGACATACGCATCAGAGTCGCCCTAAATTAGTCAAAACCTCCTTACCATACATGAAGGTGTTCAAGCTTAAATCTGAAGGATACTCTCCAGCATCAGATGAAGGAATTATACTGTCTGAAAGAGATATATCACCCTCAGAAGCTACCAGCGACTGCACAGCAGAAATGGAGCAGAACCCTTACTATCTGAAAATGTAAATGTCCACTTGCGCTTTCCCTGAAGGAAAAGAAAGGCAGATAACGCTGCAGATATTGAGAGAATACCTGAGCTGCAAAATCTGCAGGCAAATACACTCCTCCAGGAGATTGAAAGGAACCGCAGGGCACTGCATGTGACAACATGAAGGCTTGAGAAGTTTAAGGAGAAAGCTGTGGCACTGCATAAACAGTATCATCCTGGGAGACATAGGGCTCACAAGTAACGCTCTAACTCTACCTCAAGAGAGAAGCAAAAGCAATTAGAACTAGAATAGTAAATTGTCTACCCTAACAAAAAGGGAAACAAACCATCAATTCTCATACACTGCTTGCACCTTCTGAAGGTAAGCCAGCATGTAAAAACACCAACAGAATTATTTTCCAAAGAATACAGGGCAAAAAAGTAATATTAAAATATTTATAATTAAATAATATAAATTGAACACTGTCACTTTAAGACAGAACAGTAGTCCGTGCAAGTCTAGCCATATACGAACTAAAACAACATAAAGGCTGCAAACTGAAGTCTTTATTATCTGCCTATTTCTAGTAAACAACAAAAGTGCCTGCAACATATGATCCCTTTCAAGGATCGTAATAGCCAAGAGCTACAAACTGGACGCATTAAGTGGGAGGTACATGAAAACGGAACCGGCAAGGAAACTCTAAGCACTATAACCGAAGCGATAATCGAGCAAACAGGCGGCTATCCAGCTTTAGTCAGCATCTAACAGACACTGCTCCGCTGATTATAACTGAAGCGGAAGGCAGGTCCTGAGATTGCTAAACAAAACTGCGCAGTTATGATGAGTGCGCGAACCTGAGACCAACTCCCCGCCAAGAAGCAGAAAGAGAACCCAATGGCGGCAACAGCGCTTCTAAAAGTCTTAAAAGCCCAAAACAACCAAAGCGCCACATTGTCAAAGCGCTTCACACAAGACAAAAAGACCAAAAATTAAAAACCCCAAATCACCCTACAGGAACACTCGACACAGTGCACTCATAACAATGCAGCATATAGGGTGATTGTTAAACGTGAAAGCGCAAACTTTTATCCTATATAGCCACTCTAAAGTGAATACCTCCTTCCAAGATATTATATGCAAATGAAGGCACAGATTACGAGTTTTGCGTAAGAGGCTATGCGGTGCTAACAAGCAGTTTTGTCTCACCGCTCACTTACCTACAGCGCTGGTATTAAGAGTTTTTACAAACCCGTCGTTAAAAGATAAGAAGTGAGCGTTGAGCAAAATTTTGCTCAATACCGCACTCCAATACCAGCGCTGCTTAAGTCAGCGGTGAGCTGGTGTAACGTGCTTGTGCACGATTTCCCCATAGGGATCAACGGGGAGAGCCGGCTGAAAAAAAGTCTAACACCTGCCAAAAAGCAGCGTAAAACTCCATAACGCAGCCCCATTGATTCCTATGGGGAAATAAAATTTATGTCTACACCTAACACCCTAACATGAACCCGAGTCTAAACACCCCTAATCTTACACTTATTAACCCCTAATCTGCCGCCCGACATCGCCGACACCTGCATTATATTATTAACCCCTAATCTGCCGCTTCAGACACCGCCGCCACCTACATTATACTTATTAACCCCTAATCTGCTGCCCCCAACATCGCCAACACCTACATTATATTTATTTACCCCTAATCTGCCGCCCCCAACGTCACCGCCACCTACCTACATTTATTAACCCCTAATCTGCCGCCCCCAGCGTTGCCGCCACAATACTAAATGTATTAACCCCTAAACCTAACACCCCCTAACTTAAATAGAATTACAATAAATCGAAATAAAATTACTATAATTAACTACATTATTCCTATTTAAAACTAAATACTTACCTATAAAATAAACCCTAAGATAGCTACAATATAACTAATAGTTACATTGTAGCTATCTTAGGGTTTATTTTTATTTTACAGGCAAGTTTGTATTTATTTTAACTAGGTAGAATAGTTATTAAATAGTTATTAACTATTTAATAACTACCTAGCTAAAATAAATACAAAAGTACCTGTAAAATAAAACCTAACCTAAGTTACACTAACACCTAACACTACAATTAAATAAATTAACTAAATTAAATACAATTACCTAAAGTAAATTAAATTAGCTAAAGTACAAAAAAACCCCACTAAATTGCAGAAAATAAAAAACAAATTACAGAAATTTAAACTAATTACGCCTAATCTAATAGCCCTATTAAAATAAAAAAGCCCCCCCCCCCAAAAAAAAATAAAAAAGCCCTAGCCTAAACTAAACTACCAATAGCCCTTAAAAGGGCCTTTTGCGGGGCATTGCCCCAAAGTAATCATCTCTTTTACCTGTAAAAAAAAAAAAAATACAAACAACCCCCCAAACAGTAAAACCCACCACCCACCCAACCAACCCCCCCAAATAAAATACTATCTAAAAAAAAACTAAGCTCCCCATTGCCCTGAAAAGGCCACTTCGCCCGGCTTGGATGAAGACGTCTCCCGGTAAGTCGATTTTCAGGGTGTTAGTGTTAGGTTTTTTTTAAGGATATATTGGGTGAATTTTATCTTTAGGTTAGGGACTTTGGGTGGCAAAAGAGCTAACTTCCCATTTAAGGGCAATGCCCATCCAAATGCCCTTTTCAGGGCAATGGGGAGCTTAGGTTTTTTTAGATAGGTTTTTATTTGGGGGGTTGGTTGTGTGGGTGGTGGGTTGTTTGTATTTTCTTTTACAGGTAAAAGAGCTGATTACTTTGGGGCAATGCCCCGCAAAAGGCCCTTTTAAGGGCTATTGGTAGTTTAGGGTTTTTTTTATTTTGGGGGGACTTTTTTTATTTTAATAGGGCTATTAGATTGGGTGTAATTAGTTTAAATATCTGTAATTTGTTTATTATTTTCTGTAATTTAGTGTTTTGTTTTTTTGTACTTTAGCTAATTTATTTAATTTAGTTAATTTATTTAATTATAGTGTAGTGTTAGGTGTTAGTGTAACTTAGGTTAGGTTTTATTTTACAGGTACTTTTGTATTTATTTTAGCTAGGTAGTTATTAAATAGTTAATAACTATTTAATAACTATTCTACCTAGTTAAAATAAATACAAACTTGCCTGTAAAATAAAAATAAATCCTAAAATAGCTACAATGTAACTATTAGTTATATTGTAGCTATCTTAGGGTTTATTTTACAGGTAAGTATTTAGTTTTAAATAGGAATAATTTAGTTAATGATAGGAATTTTTAGTTAGATTTCTTTAAATTATATTTAAGTTAGTGGGTGTTAGGGTTAGACTTAGATTTAGGGGTTAATAACTTTAATATAGTGGCAGTGACGTTGGGGGCTGCAGATTAGGGGTTAATAAATTTAGGTAGGTGGCGGCGATGTTAGGGACGGCAGATAAGGGGTTAATATTTAACTAGTGTTTGCGAGGCTGGAGTGCTGCGGTTTAGGGGTTAATATATTTATTATAGTGACGGTGATGTCCGGTTCGGCAGATTAGGGGTTAAAATTTTTCTTTTTAGTGTTTGCGATGTGGGAGGGCCTCGGTTTAGGGGTTAATATGTAGTTTATGGGTGTTAGTGTACTTTTTAGCACTTTAGTTAAGAGTTTTATGCTACGGCTTTATAGTGTAAAACTCTTAACTACTGACTTTAAAATGCTGTACCTGTCTTGACAGGAGAGGGGTCTACCGCTCACTTTTTGGCAGACTCGTAATACCGGCGATATGCGGTATTTCCAAGTCTGGCCAAAAAAGTGAGCGGTACACCTGTACCTGCAAGACTCGTAATACCAGCGGCCGTTAAAAAGCAGCGTTAGGACTGGCTAACGCTGCTTTTTAAGCCTAACGCAAAACTACAGGATAATAATGGAATTGTAACAATTGAGTATATTAAACTTCACTTATTGCCTTCTTTGTTGATAGTTTGATACTTTGTTAAAAACTTTTGTAACAGAAAATATAACGACATAAGTATACATAAATCTGTAAGTTGTTTTAAAAATACATTTATTCTAATAAGAAATAGGTAAACAATTAAGCAGAATTAGAGTTGCAACTCTGGTGTATCCACCTGATAAAATATAAAAAATCTCAAAAAATATATTATATATAAAGTGCAGTCATTAGTTTGGTGATTTCACTTCCCAAACTTTAAGAATAAGAATCAAACGAAAAAAACTTATATATAAAAGAATCTATAAATTAAAAATTCCATATAAAAGTCTTGTCTAAAATGAAGATTTCTCGTTAATTATTTTTGTCACCTTGCTTATGTGAGATATTTGTTATTCTGTAACACAGTCCTTATTGGATCATAATTCTCCTTTATTTGGATTTGTACAGAGTCTTAGAAATGAATCCCCTTAACTATAAACAGTCCTTCGGTTTCTCACATAAAGGATCTCATCTCAGATCTTATTATTAATCTGATAGGTTTTATTAATTCCAAGGTTCATTCATTAATGCCTTATTGGACCTTCTCTTAGAAATTGTTTCTCCTGCTTTTCTAGATTTCGGCTCCTTTGTGTTAATGCTCCTTCTTGGTAGATGACGCTGAACTTTACCCGCCAAAGCGGTAACTGTTTACTTGGTCTGACGTCCGATTACATCAACGTTGTTCTTCGTGTATCATATATGCTTCAGTATATTTGCGCAAGTATTTGTAATTTAAACCTCCCTCAGCACTGTCTGTCAGTTCCCTGAAGTTCTGCACTTTAGTACTAGCAGTACGCAGAAACGTCTTTGGGAAATTTTCTGGTAGACATGGATCCTCTGGGGGTATATATTAGTTCCTCAACTCCAGTCACTCTCTTTCGGCTTTCTACACGTTTCACCCTGTATACAGGGCGCCCTCTAGTTTAGGTCTAAAGCATTCATTAACAATGCAGCATAACCTGTCAGCTGCAGAGAAAACGCTTAGGGTGAGAGGAAATATTTATGTACCAAACATATATGAAAACTTGCCCACACCAAAAACAAGTGAACCACTTATAGACAGTAGAAGTAAAAAAAAACAGTCTCCTTCAAAACACCAGTGCCTGCGTCCTGCCTAAAAATACCCTTATAAAGGAAATGTATGTCCCAGAAAAGTTGCAGGTCCTTTTAACATCTTTAAGTGTACAGTCTCTCAACCCTAGAAGACAAAAGGCACTTACCTGCAGTCTGGCTGTCCAGCAGGAGGACAGCCTACAAGGTATGAGAGAACACCACTCCTCACAGAGACCTGTAGAGAAAAGAAAGATCAGAGTAAACCTACTCTGGCTTTCCATAATAGGGCAGCAAATATGTTAAGAAAATGCAGCAAAGTTCACCTCACAAGTTCGTAACTGCTTTAAAGCCACCACTGCCCTACTGAAGAGACTAATGTGGAGTATGGCTAGACTCAATCTTTAGAAGAATTTCAGAGTAAACCTACTCTGGCAATCAAAATAATAAAATCTTGATTAAAGTTCAATTTTCTTCAGACACCAAAAACTTTACCTCCTCCATTGACAGAGGCAAAGAGAATGACTGGGGGTTATGGGTAAGGGAAGTGACATTTAACAGCTTTGCTGTGGTGCTCTTTGCCACCTCCTGCTGGCCAGGAGTGATATTCCCACTAGTAATTGATGATGCCGTGAACTCACCATATCTTAGAAACTGAAGTCTGGAAATTTAGTTATAAATCTGAACAAATAATTGAATGAGTACAACTGTACAAAGAGCAAGGGAACACTAAAATCATAACAGCCTAGCCAAAACAATATGGCATTAAACTGCCAAACGAACCCCAGACAACCAGCAGGTACCATAAGTTTTATGTAAATTGTTATGAATATGTATTTAATGTCACATATACTACTGAAATAACAGCTAAATCTTAACTTTACTTTTTCACTAACCAGCTCCTGCCCAAGGGGTTGTTGCTGGCAAATTAAGCAACAAATAAAATATATCTTATTCAGAGTGGAGTATCAGATTTGTCAAATTTCAAGTTTAAAACACTCTTTTAGTAGCCTACGTAGTAACTTAAATGATAAAGTACATATTACAGATAAGGAATTTATTTATAAACTAAACATAGTTTAAGCAGGAGGAAACCAAGGGTGTTGATAATGTAAGCAAAAGTCTGCTTTAACCACTACAAACATAACATTGAGAAAAAATAAAAGCAAAATTTATCATCTCAACAAAATGTCTGAAGACATGCAAGGCTAGATTCATGAAGATGTGAGCCATTCTTCAAGTGGGTACCCAGCATATATAGGTTCACCAGAATAACATTATTTTGCGTAATTGTTTTCACTGAAAAGAAAAGGCTCAGCCAGATGAATATATGCCACAAAATAAGAGACTAGAGAGGATGCCGAAATAAAAAAATAAATAAAAAATCTATCATGCAGCAACATTGCAGAAGCATTTTCCATTAAGAAATGAATTATCAGAGACATCTTTATTATTCTATTGCATGTACTGTATACTTGATATACTGTACATACATACGCAAGCCAAATTGCATACGTGCTGTGGTTGCTGAACAGGGTATAGATTATTTTTAAGTTGTACATTTACAAATAGGAACAGCACAAACATTTGTAGAACTACATGGAATATTTTTGTTATTACTACCAGCAATACAGCTTGGCAGGCTGCCAGGCCAGCTATGAAGGGGAACCAGCAACATTTTGGTGGATGGGGGGTTCTATTTAAAATTAGTTGCACAAAAAAGTGAGTTGTGCACATATTACTGTCTATTTAAGACAAGAATTCGCTTTTCTGCAGGTGGGAGAGGCTTCACATTTACAGTTTTACACTATTCAACATTGATAAATGAATATCAGTTGATTTATTCCTGTCTCAGACAATAAATAAGTTTCACTTTTGTCTTGACAAACCTGACTTCATTAAATAAACATTAAAAACAAAAAAATAAATCTTTTTTTGTGCTGCTGCTGGTTAGTAGCAGCAGCAGAAGCAGATACTACTTTGACTTTATTTAGGTTTAAGTTGCTGTTTAGCTGCTCCTCTCTGCTGTCCTATAGAAGTTCCACACAGAAAATTGAGGAAATATGTTTGTCTACTCATGCAAACAATTTAGTGTAAAATGTTTTTGGTCTGTGGACATGTCTAATATGTAATTCTTAAAGATTCATATGATTTTATTGAATGTGTGCTGAATACAAACTGATAGTAATTTATTGTTTTTTAGTCATTGACTTAATGGAAGCCAAAATCATTATCCTGCTGTTGTAATTTTGCTAGAGCAAAATGAAACTCTAACAGCTTTATAAAAAGCTGCATGGTTTTATGTTTTCACCAGCCATTTTGGCTACCAACACTGTAAAAATAATTAAGGTGTTTAAGGTTTACTTAGGAATCATCAATGCAGCCAGTTACCTTGTGTGATTTAGGTTCACATTGGTAAGTGGTGATTGAAATGTCCCTAAGATTACAGTGTTCTACCAGTTGTTGGTTAGAGATTGAGAACAAGCCAAATGCAATTCCTTATAACCAAGATTTTCCTCCAGAACCAAAATGAAAAACAGCTTATTTACAATAAAGACATTTCCATATTTGAAGGAAGCACCATTTTAGTAACCTTGCACAAATTTTGTTTCTCATATTTATCCCTTATAAAAAAAGCTGGATGCACCTTATATGCATATGAATCTTGTAAGTTGAAAAATATGATACTAAAAAAAAACATATTTGAAGGAAGAATATGGTTCTTAACCTAATTTAAAAAAAAAATGGATGACTCTTATATGCTTACGAATCTTGTGTGCCAAAACTATTGTACTGAATGAGCACTCCACGTAGAGAGAAAAAAAAGAGGGTATTTCTACTAAATATGACAAATAACTGCCTGACATACTGTTGTACAATGTCATTTGTTCACAGAATAGAATGCCATTAGGTATGTAGCAATAATGAAACTATATATTTAATTAGACATAATTACTACAAAAGGTGTCTTTTTTTAAATGCTCTCTTCAGTGTCTTAATCCAATTTAAGAAGTAACAGGATATCTTTGAAACACAACTGCAACAAATTATTGTAAAGCTGTTTAAAACAACACTAAATATTTATTTTCAAACATAACTTCTATCTTAAAAGAAGGAATTAATCAATTTATACACACACACACATATATATATATAATTTTTATTTAAGTGGCTTGCTTCCTTTTAAGTAATGTTTAAGTAACTGAATACAACGCAGCATATGAGAATCCCCAATGCATATAAATGCTCCGCAACCTGATATACAAAGGTTGATGTTTTTTAATGTTCACCAAAAAAGTGGCACCATGAGCTCTGTTTCGCACAGCAAAACAAGCACAGGTCACACAAAGAACGCTGAAAGTGTAGCTAGGTAGATAGATAGATACAAAGCTATTGAGATAGATAGGGAGCTAAAGAGAAAAAAAAAAAGATGATCGATAGACGTATAATTATGTTAAAACTGCTGCTGAACACTAGTTTAGTACAGGATAAAAAAACAGGCAATCACACAGTTGTTAGACGTGGCACGTTCAGCCATACTTATAGCATGCAGCAACAACCTAATTATGTGTTACTTACAAATTGCTTCATTACACAGGCCCAGTGCTGAGGTGTAATCTCCCTTCTGTTCCAGCCTCAGTGACTGCTCAAATACAGAGTCTGCATCCTGCACGGATCGCTCAAAGCTGTCACTCCTTCCTGTAATAGTCACACATTACTGTCCATCGCTTCTATAAACATGAGGACGTTTATGCAGCTGCTTGGCAGTTGCTACGGTCACAAGTGCAAATAGCTTCTTGTAGTTCCTACTTCGAAATTTAGTAAAACCTGTCTCTGTTTTGATAATACTGTCTACTACATATTCAATTTTTTAATTAATTCCGTTGGCAGTTTATGTAAATAATCTTTCTTCCTCCTATACATCAAGGATACGGAATTATAAATATGGGAAAAAAAACTCATATATTAAAGGGACAAGAAACCCCCAAATCTTTCTTTCATGGTTTGGATAGAAAATACAATTTTAAACAGCTTTTTAATTTACTTTTATTATAAAATTTGGTTCACTCTCTTGTTATTGTTTGCTGAAGGGACCACATTGCACTACTGGCAGCTAGCTGAACCTATCTAGTCAGCCAATCATAAGAGACAAATGTGTGCAGGCACCAATCAGCAGCAGCTCCCACTAGTGTAGGATATGTGCGTATTCTTTTTCAACAAGAGATACAATGAGAACGGAGCACATTTGAAAATATTTTAATTTAAAAATGACATGCTCTATCTGAATCATACAAGTTTCATTTCGACTTTCCTATCCCTTTAAAAATGTAATTACTTGACCACGAAATATTTCAAATTACCAGCAGAAACATCAAAAGATATTTAAACTAAACCACATATAGAGAGCTGTGTTTCTTGTGATTTTGGAACATTGAATACAAAGGAACCTGTGAGAGAAAATGTTTAATGAAAGACAAGTTACACCAAGAAAATGTTCTGGCTAATGAACCTGGGAAATGTGTTGCTCTAACGATAGGGCAGTTAAAGTTTGTTTTCCATATCTGGTATTACCTAATGCATGGAAGTAGATACAAGAAAAGCAAAATAAACATTGCCTATGGGTCTAGTAGAGTTTTTGCATTTTACTCTAGAAGAAACGAGCCAGGCTTGATGGCTACGACTTAACATCATTTTACTGCAGTATTAAAAAGGAACCTGACAAACCAGATGAAGATGCAGAATTCCCTAAAAAGGTGTAAAACTCAAACAAAAGTAGCCGCCCAGCCAGTAATTACCCTGATTCTGTAATTCATCCAAATCTAAAAAGCGCCGAGGTCGTGGATTGAATCCCATTGCAGCTTCAAGCTCCTTCTCGCGCTTCCTACGCAAGTCATGCTCCCGCGCCCGCCGCGCCACTTCCTCTTGGAGTTCGTCTAGTTCAGTCTTGGAAGGTGCTGGAACATCTACTGCTGCAGGTACAAAAGTGAAGCTCAGATCACAGGCTCCAAGTTTAAAGGGAAATGAAACCCAAAATTTTTAGGTTTAGGTAGAACGTACAATTTTAAACAACTTTCCAGTTTACTTCTATTATCAAATTTGTTTCATTCTCTTGGTATCATTTGTTGAAGGAGCAGCAATGCACTACTGGTTGCTGACTGAACTAATGGGTGAGCCTATTACAATCGGTATATATATGCAGCCACCAATCAGCAGCTAGAACCTAAGTTCTTTGCTGCTCCTGAGCTTTCCTAGATACACCTTTCAGCAAAGGATAACAAGAGAAGGAAGCAAATTAAATAATAGAAGTAAATTGGAAAATTGTTTTAAATTGTATGTTCTGTCTAAATCATGAATGTCTAATTATGACTTTACTGCCAACTGTACAGTTAGCACATATTATATTTTTCAGGAAGTAAATAAAAATGTAGCTATTTAAAAACTAAAGCTTTTATCTTCAGCGATAAGAATACAAAACCCAAACCAAAAATGTAAATGCACATAAATGCATTTCAGCTTCTAGTTATGAATGTTTCAATAACAGCTTAAAGCACGTGCAAAGCAAATAAAATATGCCCTGTTCACCTACTCGGAAGAACTCACCTGCTCAGATAGCATATAATGTGCTATTCAATTGTGAGTGGTGCGTCATTGTAAAGGGACATGGGACATAAGGCACACTACAAACAAGGTGCTGCTTATAAATCTTACAGAAATACATATTTTAGGCTTTACACACTAAACTATATTCAGTGAAATACAAATGATGTACAGCTGATATTAACTTTGTGCTTTTTATAAGGAACACAACCAGGTCAAAGCAATTAGTATTTGGTTATAATATTATTACTTTCAAAGTAAAGAATTAAAAAATATATATTTATATTAACTGAAAGTTAGTTGCTCCAATTTTGATTTGATTTTAAAAGCACTACAAAAAAATAAAAGCTATGACAGTTAAATGTAAAGTCAAATTTAAAAAAAGTTCCCCATTTACGTCCATTAGAAAAATGTGCACAATTGTTTTTATATGCACACTTTCTGAAGCTCCAGCTCCTACTAAGCAAGGGTTAACAGTATATACATATATATGTATTTGTGATTTGCTGATAGCTGTCTCATGATACAAGAGGCAGGGAAAATGGAAGTAACTTTTTAATATGTCGGATAAAATCTACTAGCCATTTGAAATCAGACTGTTATTGTTATCACATTAGCTTTTTATGATATATTAACTGATTTTGCAGTTCTACTGTATTTAACGATCCTTTAATTGTGAGTAAACTATCGCCTAGATTTACAGTTCTGCGGCCAAAGGGGTGCGTAGCTAACGCTGGCTTTTTTTCTGGCCGCACCTTTTAAATACCGCTGGTATTGAGAGTTCACAGAATGGCTGCGTTAGGCTCCAAAAAAAGGAGCGTATAGCATATTTAACGCAACTTCAATTCTCGATACCAGCGGTGCTTACGGACGCGGCCAGCTTCAAAAACGTGCTCGTGCACGATTCCCCCATAGAAAACAATGGGGCTGTTTGAGCTGAAAAAAAACCTAACACCTGCAAAAAAGCCGCGTTCAGCTCCTAACGCAGCCCCATTGTTTGCTATGGGGAAACACTTCCTACGTCTGCACCTAACACTCTAACATGTACCCCGAGTCTAAACACCCCTAACCTTACACTTATTAACCCCTATTCTGCCGCCCCCGCTATCGCTGACACCTGCATATTTTTTTAACCCCTAATCTGCTGCCTAAACCGCCGCTACTTACATTATCCCTATGTACCCCTAATCTGCTGCCCCTAACACCGCCGACCCCTATATTATATTTATTAACCCCTAATCTGCCCCCCACAACGTCGCCTCCACCTGCCTACACTTATTAACCCCTAATCTGCCGAGCGGACCGCACCGCTATTATAATAAAGTTATTAACCCCTAATCCGCCTCACTAACCCTATAATAAATAGTATTAACCCCTAATCTGCCCTCCCTAACATCGCCGACACCTAACTTCAAACATTAACCCCTAATCTGCCGACTGGAGCTCACCGCTATTCTAATAAATGTATAAACCCCTAAAGCTAAGTCTAACCCTAACACTAACACCCCCCTAAGTTAAATATAATTTAAATCTAACGAAATGAATTAACTCTTATTAAATAAATTATTCCTATTTAAAGCTAAATACTTACCTGTAAAATAAACCCTAATATAGCTACAATATAAATTATAATTATATTATAGCTATTTTAGGATTAATATTTATTTTACAGGTAACTTTGTATTTATTTTAACCAGGTACAATAGCTATTAAATAGTTAAGAACTAATAGCTAAAATAGTTAAAATAATTACAAAATTACCTGTAAAATAAATCCTAACCTAAGTTACAATTAAACCTAACACTACACTATCATTAAATTAATTAAATAAAATACCTACAATTAAACCTAACACTACACTATCAATACATTAATTAAATACAATACCTACAAATAAATACAATGAAATAAACTAACTAAAGTACAAAAAATAAAAAAGAACTAAGTTACAAAAAATAAAAAAATATTTACAAACATCAGAAAAATATTACAACAATTTTAAACTAATTACACCTACTCTAAGCCCCCTAATAAAATAACAAAGCCCCCCAAAATAAAAAAATGCCCTACCCTATTCTAAATTACAAAAGTTCAAAGCTCTTTTACCTTACCAGCCCTGAACAGGGCCCTTTGCGGGGCATGCCCCAAAGAATTCAGCTCTTTTGCCTGTAAAAAAAACACATACAATACCCCCCCCCAACATTACAACCCACCACCCACATACCCCTAATCTAACCCAAACCCCCCTTAAATAAACCTAACACTAAGCCCCTGAAGATCTTCCTACCTTATCTTCACCATACCAGGTTCACCGATCGATCCAGAAGAGCTCCTCCGATGTCTTGATCCAAGCCCAAGCGGGGGGGCTGAAGATGTCCATGATCCGGCTGAAGTCTTCATCCAAGCGGGAGCTGAAGAGGTCCATGATCCGGCTGAAGTCTTCATCCAAGCGGGAGCTGAAGAGGTCCATGATCTGGCTGAAGTCTTCTATCAATGGCATCTTCAATCTTTTTTCTTCTGGAGCCATCATCTTCCAGCCGACGCGGAACATCCTCTTCTCCCGACGCCTACTCGCCGAATGACAGTTCCTTTAAATGACGTCATCCAAGATGGCGTCCGTCGAATTCCGATTGGCTTATAGGATTCTATCAGCCAATCGGAATTAAGGTAGGAAAATTCTGATTGGCTGATGGAATCAGCCAATCAGATTGAAGTTCAATCCGATTGGCTGATCCGATCAGCCAATCAGATTGAGCTTGCATTCTATTGGCTGTTCCGATCAGCCAATAGAATGTGAGCTCAATCTGATTGGCTGATTCCATCAGCCAATCAGAATTTTCCTACCTTAATTCCGATTGGCTGATAGAATCCTATCAGCCAATCAGAATTCGACTGACGCCATCGTGGATGACGTCATTTAAAGGAACCGTCATTCGGCGAGTAGGCGTCGGGAGAAGAGGATGTTCCGCGTCGGATGGAAGATGATGGCTCCGGAAGAAAGAAGACTGAAGATGCCGTTGATAGAAGACTTCAGCCGGATCATGGACAACTTCAGCCCCCCCGCTTGGGCTTGGATCAAGACATGGGAGGAGCTCTTCTGGATCGATCGGTGAACCTGGTATGGTGAAGATAAGGTAGGAAGATCTTCAGGGGCTTAGTGTTAGGTTTATTTAAGGGGGGTTTGGGTTAGATTAGGGGTATGTGGGTGGTGGGTTGTAATGCTGGGGGGGTATTGTATGTGTTTTTTTTACAGGCAAAAGAGCTGAATTCTTTGGGGCATGCCCCGCAAAGGGCCCTGTTCAGGGCTGGTAAGGTAAAAGAGCTTTGAACTTAGAATAGGGTAGGGCATTTTTTTATTTTGAGGGGCTTTGTTATTTTATTAGGGGGCTTAGAGTAGGTGTAATTAGTTTAAAATTGTTGTAATATTTTTCTAATGTTTGTAAATATTTTTTATTTTTTGTAACTTAGTTCTTTTTTATTTTTTGTACTTTAATTAGTTTATTTCATTGTATTTATTTGTAGGAATTGTATTTAATTAATTTATTGATAGTGTAGTGTTAGGTTTAATTGTAGGTAATTGTAGGTATTTTATTTAATTAATTTATTGATAGTGTAGTGTTAGGTTTAATTGTAACTTAGGTTAGGATTTATTTTACAGGTAATTTTGTAATTATTTTAGCTAGGTAACTATTAAATAGTTATTAACTATTTAATAGCTATTGTACCTGGTTAAAATAATTACAAAGTTGCCTGTAAAATAAATATGAATCCTAAAATAGCTATAATATAAATTATAATTTATATTGTAGCTATATTAGGGTTTATTTTACAGGTAAGTATTTAGTTTTAAATAGGAATAATTTATTTAATAAGAGTTAATTTATTTCGTTAGATTTAAATTATATTTAATTTAGGGGGGTGTTAGTGTTAGGGTTAGACTTAGCTTTAGGGGTTAATCCATTTATTACAGTAGCGGCGAGATTAGGTCGGCAGATTAGGGGTTAATAATTGAAGTTAGATGTCGGCGATGTTAGGGAGGGCAGATTAGGGGTTAATACTATTTATTATAGGGTTATTGAGGCGGGAGTGAGGCGGATTAGGGGTTAATAACTTTATTATAGTAGCGGTGAGATCCGCTCGGCAGATTAGGGGTTAATAAGTGTAGGCAGGTGGAGGCGATGTTGAGGGGGCAGATTAGGGGTTCATAAATATAATATAGGGGTCGGCGGTGTTAGGGGCAGCAGATTAGGGGTACATAGCTATAATGTAGGTGGCGGCGCTTTGCGGTCGGCAGATTAGGGGTTAATTATTGTAGGTAGCTGGTGGAGACGTTGTGGGGGGCAGGTTAGGGGTTAATACATATAATATAGGGGTCGGCTGTGTTAGGGGCAGCAGATTAGGGGTACATAAGTATAACGTAGGTGGCGGTCGGCAGATTAGGGGTTAAAAAAATTTAATCGAGTGGCGGCGATGTGGGGGGACCTCGGTTTAGGGGTACATAGGTAGTTTATGGGTGTTAGTGTACTTTAGAGCACAGTAGTTAAGAGCTTTATAAACCGGCGTTAGCCCAGAAAGCTCTTAACTACTGACTTTATTCTGCGGCTGGATTTTTGTCGTTAGATTTCTAACGCTCACTTCAGCCACGACTCTAAATACCGGAGTTAGAAAGATCCCACTGAAAAGATAGGATACGCAATTGACGTAAGGGGATCTGCGGTATGGAAAAGTCGCGGCTGCAAAGTGAGCGTTAGACCCTTTCCTGACTGACTCCAAATACCGGCGGTAGCCTAAAACCAGCGTTAGGAGCCTCTAACGCTGGTTTTGACGGCTACCGCCAAACTCTAAATCTAGGCCTATAATTGTTGATAAAATTATTGCACGCCTTTAATTCCACTGAAAGTAGCCGTTGCAAAGTAAAGGACATATATAAAAATGAATCGAGGATATCCCCAATGCAATTCTCCCTGTGTAAATAGATAAATGTTATTCTATACAACAATATAGTTTTGCTCACTATACAATACGGAAAAGGTATAAGGAGCTCAAAATCGCCTGAAGTCTAATGGATCACTAACCAAATAAAAGGGTTTTCTCCCTCCAGCAAATCGTACATTAATGGCTGTGCACCTAATTTATCTTGTAGTAGATGGGCTGGATTTAATGAGAATGATTTTCTTCTTCATAATAAGCCATGACTCATTGTCTCACTCAGATCTGCTTGTGTGTATATTTATCGGTTGTGGGGGAAAGAGACACATTTAACAAGTATCTTGAGATATTCTGGTCCGTATACTGAGATCTACTGGTAGGTAATCTACTGATTTGTATTCTGAGCTCTACCAGGTACTATCAATTTACTGGTCTGTATGGAAAGATCTACTGGTAGATAGCAATCAACTAGTCTGTAAACTGTGCTCTACTGGTAGACAATCTACTGGTCTCTATGCAGATATCTACTGGTCTGTATGCTGAGATCTACTAGTTACTATCAATCTACTGGTCTGTATGGCAAGATCTACTGGTAGATAGCAATCAACTAGTCTGTACCCTGTGCTCTACTGGTAGACAATCTACTGGTCTCTATGCAGATATCTACTGGTCTGTATGCTGAGATCTACTAGTTACTATCAATCTACTGGTCTGTATGGCAAGATCTACTGGTAGATAGCAATCAACTAGTCTGTAAACTGTGCTCTACTGGTAGACAATCTACTGGTCTCTATGCAGATATCTACTGGTCTGTATGCTGAGATCTACTAGTTAATATCAATCTACTGGTCTGTATGGCAAGATCTACTGGTAGATAGCAATCAACTAGTCTGTAAACTGTGCTCTACTGGTAGACAATCTACTGGTCTCTATGCACATATCTACTGGTCTGTATGCTGAGATCTACTTGTAAATAATCTACTGTTCAATTATTTGTTGTCTGTACACTAAAATCTACTAATAGATAACAATAACATAATTTATGTAAGAACTTACCTGATAAATTCATTTCTTTCATATTAGCAAGAGTCCATGAGCTAGTGACGTATGGGATATACATTCCTACCAGGAGGGGCAAAGTTTCCCAAACCTCAAAATGCCTATAAATACACCCCTCACCACACCCACAATTCAGTTTAACGAATAGCCAAGAAGTGGGGTGATAAAAAAGTGCGAAAGCATATAAAATAAGGAATTGGAATAATTGTGCTTTATACAAAATCATAACCACCACAAAAAAAGGGCGGGCCTCATGGACTCTTGCTAATATGAAAGAAATGAATTTATCAGGTAAGTTCTTACATAAATTATGTTTTCTTTCATGTAATTAGCAAGAGTCCATGAGCTAGTGACGTATGGGATAATGACTACCCAAGATGTGGATCTTTCCACACAAGAGTCACTAGAGAGGGAGGGATAAAATAAAGACAGCCAATTCCTGCTGAAAACAATCCACACCCAAAATAAATTTTAACGAAAAACATAAGCAGAAGATTCAAACTGAAATCGCTGCCTGAAGTACTTTTCTACCAAAAACTGCTTCAGAAGAAGAAAATACATCAAAATGGTAGAATTTAGTAAAAGTATGCAAAGAGGACCAAGTTGCTGCTTTGCAAATCTGGTCAACCGAAGCTTCATTCCTAAATGCCCAGGAAGTAGAAATTGACCTAGTAGAATGAGCTGTAATTCTCTGAGGCGGAGTTTTACCCGACTCAACATAGGCAAGATGAATTAAAGATTTCAACCAAGATGCCAAAGAAATGGCAGAAGCTTTCTGGCCTTTTCTAGAACCGGAAAAGATAACAAATAGACTAGAAGTCTTACGGAAAGATTTCGTAACTTCAACATAATATTTCAAAGCTCTAACAACATCCAAAGAATGCAACGATTTCTCCTTAGAATTCTTAGGATTAGGACATAATGAAGGAACCACAATTTCTCTACTAATGTTGTTGGAATTCACAACTTTAGGTAAAAATTCAAAAGAAGTTCGCAACACCGCCTTATCCTGATGAAAAATCAGAAAAGGAGACTCACAAGAAAGAGCAGATAATTCAGAAACTCTTCTGGCAGAAGAGATGGCCAAAAGGAACAAAACTTTCCAAGAAAGTAATTTAATGTCCAATGAATGCATAGGTTCAAACGGAGGAGCTTGAAGAGCTCCCAGAACCAAATTCAAACTCCAAGGAGGAGAAATTGACTTAATGACAGGTTTTATACGAACCAAAGCTTGTACAAAACAATGAATATCAGGAAGAATAGCAATCTTTCTGTGAAAAAGAACAGAAAGAGCAGAGATTTGTCCTTTCAAAGAACTTGCGGACAAACCCTTATCTAGACCATCCTGAAGAAACTGTAAAATTCTCGGTATTCTAAAAGAATGCCAAGAAAAATGATGAGAAAGACACCAAGAAATATAAGTCTTCCAGACTCTATAATATATCTCTCGAGATACAGATTTACGAGCCTGTAACATAGTATTAATCACAGAGTCAGAGAAACCTCTTTGACCAAGAATCAAGCGTTCAATCTCCATACCTTTAAATTTAAGGATTTCAGATCCTGATGGAAAAAAGGACCTTGTGACAGAAGGTCTGGTCTTAACGGAAGAGTCCACGGTTGGCAAGAGGCCATCCGGACAAGATCCGCATACCAAAACCTGTGAGGCCATGCCGGAGCTACCAGCAGAACAAACGAGCATTCCTTCAGAATCTTGGAGATTACTCTTGGAAGAAGAACTAGAGGCGGAAAGATATAGGCAGGATGATACTTCCAAGGAAGTGATAATGCATCCACTGCCTCCGCCTGAGGATCCCGGGATCTGGACAGATACCTGGGAAGTTTCTTGTTTAGATGGGACGCCATCAGATCTATTTCTGGAAGTTCCCACATTTGAACAATCTGAAGAAATACCTCTGGGTGAAGAGACCATTCGCCCGGATGCAACGTTTGGCGACTGAGATAATCCGCTTCCCAATTGTCTATACCTGGGATATGAACCGCAGAGATTAGACAGGAGCTGGATTCCGCCCAAACCAAAATTCGAGATACTTCTTTCATAGCCAGAGGACTGTGAGTCCCTCCTTGATGATTGATGTATGCCACAGTTGTGACATTGTCTGTCTGAAAACAAATGAACGATTCTCTCTTCAGAAGAGGCCAAAACTGAAGAGCTCTGAAAATTGCACGGGGTTCCAAAATATTGATCGGTAATCTCACCTCCTGAGATTCCCAAACTCCTTGTGCCGTCAGAGATCCCCACACAGCTCCCCAACCTGTGAGACTTGCATCTGTTGAAATTACAGTCTAGGTCGGAAGCACAAAAGAAGCCCCCTGAATTAAACGATAGTGATCTGTCCACCATGTTAGAGAGTGTCGAACAATCGGTTTTAAAGATATTGTTTGAGATATCTTCGTGTAATCCTTGCACCATTGCTTCAGCATACAGAGCTGAAGAGGTCGCATGTGAAAACGAGCAAAGGGGATCGCGTCCGATGCAGCAGTCATAAGACCTAGAATTTCCATGCATAAGGCTACCGAAGGGAATGATTGTGACTGAAGGTTTCGACAAGCTGCAATCAATTTTAGACGTCTCTTGTCTGTTAAAGACAGAGTCATGGACACTGAATCCATCTGGAAACCCAGAAAGGTTACCCTTGTCTGAGGAATCAAAGAACTTTTTGGTAAATTGATCCTCCAACCATGATCTTGAAGAAACAACACAAGTCGATTCGTATGAGATTCTGCTAAATGTAAAGACTGAGCAAGTACCAAGATATCGTCCAAATAAGGAAATACCACAATACCCTGTTCTCTGATTACAGACAGAAGGGCACCGAGAACTTTTGTAAAAATTCTTGGAGCTGTAGCTAGGCCAAACGGCAGAGCCACAAACTGGTAATGCTTGTCCAGAAAAGAGAATCTCAGGAACTGATAATGATCTGGATGAATCGGAATATGCAGATATGCATCCTGTAAATCTATTGTGGACATATAATTCCCTTGCTGAACAAAAGGCAAGATAGTCCTTACAGTTACCATCTTGAACGTTGGTATCCTTACATAACGATTCAATATTTTTAGATCCAGAACTGGTCTGAAGGAATTCTCCTTCTTTGGTACAATGAAGAGATTTGAATAAAACCCCATCCCCTGTTCCGGAACTGGAACTGGCATAATTACTCCAGTCAACTCTAGATCTGAAACACATTTCAGAAATGCTTGAGCTTTTACTGGATTTACTGGGACACGGGAAAGAAAAAATCTCTTTGCAGGAGGTCTCATCTTGAAACCAATTCTGTACCCTTCTGAAACAATGCTCTGAATCCAAAGATTGTGAACAGAATTGATCCAAATTTCCTTGAAAAAACGTAACCTGCCCCCTACCAGCTGAGCTGGAATGAGGGCCGCACCTTCATGTGGACTTAGAAGCAGGCTTTGCCTTTCTAGCTGGCTTGGATTTATTCCAGACTGGAGATGGTTTCCAAACTGAAACTGCTCCTGAGGATGAAGGATCAGGCTTTTGTTCTTTGTTGAAACGAAAGGAACGAAAACGATTATTAGCCCTGTTTTTACCTTTAGATTTTTTATCCTGTGGTAAAAAAGTTCCTTTCCCACCAGTAACAGTTGAAATAATGGAATCCAACTGAGAACCAAATAATTTGTTACCCTGGAAAGAAATGGAAAGTAAAGTTGATTTAGAAGCCATATCAGCATTCCAAGTTTTAAGCCATAAAGCTCTCCTAGCTAAAATAGCTAGAGACATAAACCTGACATCAACTCTGATAATATCAAAAATGGCATCACAGATAAAATTATTAGCATGCTGAAGAAGAATAATAATATCATGAGAATCACGATGTGTTACTTGTTGCGCTAAAGTTTCCAACCAAAAAGTTGAAGCTGCAGCAACATCAGCCAAAGATATAGCAGGTCTAAGAAGATTACCTGAACACAGATAAGCTTTTCTTAGAAAGGATTCAATTTTCCTATCTAGAGGATCCTTAAACGAAGTACCATCTGACGTAGGAATAGTAGTACGTTTAGCAAGGGTAGAAATAGCCCCATCAACTTTAGGGATCTTGTCCCAAAATTCTAATCTGTCAGACGGCACAGGATATAAATGCTTAAAACGTTTAGAAGGAGTAAATGAATTACCCAATTTATCCCATTCTTTGGAAATTACTGCAGAAATAGCATTAGGAACAGGAAAAACTTCTGGAATAACCACAGGGGCTTTAAATACCTTATCCAAACGTTTAGAATTAGTATCAAGAGGACCAGAATCCTCTATTTCTAAAGCAATTAGTACTTCTTTAAGTAAAGAACGAATAAATTCCATTTTAAATAAATATGAAGATTTATCAGCATCAACCTCTGAGACAGAATCCTCTGAACCAGAGGAGTCATCAGAATCAGAATGATGATGTTCATTTAAAAATTCATCTGTAGGGAGAGAAGTTTTAAAAGATTTTTTACGTTTACTAGAAGGAGAAATAACAGACATAGCCTTCTTTATGGATTCAGAAACAAAATCTCTTATATTATCAGGAACATTCTGCACCTTAGATGTTGAAGGAACTGCAACAGGCAATGGTACTTTACTAAAGGAAATATTATCTGCTTTAACAAGTTTGTCATGACAATCAATACAAACAACAGCTGGAGGAATAGCTACCAAAAGTTTACAGCAGATACACTTAGCTTTGGTAGATTCAGCACTAGACAGCGATTTTCCTGTAGTATCTTCTGACTCAGATGCAACGTGGGACATCTTGCAATATGTAAGAGAAAAAACAACATATATATAAAGCAAAATTGATCAAATTCCTTAAATGACAGTTTCAGGAATGGGAAAAAATGCCAAAGAACAAGCTTCTAGCAACCAGAAGCAATGAAAAATGAGACTAAAATAATGTGGAGACAAAAGCGACGCCCATATTTTTTCGCGCCAAATAAGACGCCCACATTATTTGGCGCCTAAATGCTTTTGGCGCCAAAAATGACGCCACATCCGGAACGCCGACATTTTTGGCGCAAAATAACGTCAAAAAAATGACGCAACTTCCGGCGACACGTATGACGCCGGAAACGGAAATAGAATTTTTGCGCCAAAAGAGTCCGCGCCAAGAATGACGCAATAAAATGAAGCATTTTCAGCCCCCGCGAGCCTAACAGCCCACAGGGAAAAAAAGTCAAATTTTTAAGGTAAGAAAAATGATTGATTCAAATGCATTATCCCAAATATGAAACGGACTGTCTGAAAATAAGGAAAGTTGAACATTCTGAGTCAAGGCAAATAAATGTTTGAATACATATATTTAGAACTTTATAAACAAAGTGCCCAACCATAGCTTAGAGTGTCACAGAAAATAAGATTTACTTACCCCAGGACACTCATCTACATGTTTGTAGAAAGCCAAACCAGTACTGAAACGAGAATCAGCAGAGGTAATGGTATATATAAGAGTATATCGTCGATCTGAAAAGGGAGGTAAGAGATGAATCTCTACGACCGATAACAGAGAACCTATGAAATAGACCCCGTAGAAGGAGATCACTGCATTCAAATAGGCAATACTCTCCTCACATCCCTCTGACATTCACTGCACGCTGAGAGGAAAACCGGGCTCCAACTTGCTGCGGAGCGCATATCAACGTAGAATCTAGCACAAACTTACTTCACCACCTCCATCGGAGGCAAAGTTTGTAAAACTGAATTGTGGGTGTGGTGAGGGGTGTATTTATAGGCATTTTGAGGTTTGGGAAACTTTGCCCCTCCTGGTAGGAATGTATATCCCATACGTCACTAGCTCATGGACTCTTGCTAATTACATGAAAGAAATACTGGTCTATACAGCAAGATCTACTGGTTTGCACACTGAGATCTTCTGATAGATAATCTACTAGTCTGTATGCAGTTATCTACTAATAGATTATCTACTAGTCTGTATGCAGTTATCTACTAATAGATTATCTACTAGTCTGTATGCAGTTATCTACTAATAGATTATCTACTAGTCTGTATGCAGTTATCTACTAATAGATTATCTACTAGTCTGTATGCAGTTATCTACTAATAGATTATCTACTAGTCTGTATGCAGTTATCTACTAATAGATTATCTACTAGTCTGTATGCAGTTAGCTACTAATAGATTATCTACTAATCTGTATGCAGTTATCTACTAATAGATTATCTACTAGTCTGTATGCAGTTATCTACTAATAGATTATCTACTAGTCTGTATGCAGTTATCTACTAATAGATTATCTACTAGTCTGTATGCAGTTATCTACTAATAGATTATCTACTAGTCTGTATGCAGTTATCTACTAATAGATTATCTACTAGTCTGTATGCAGTTATCTACTAATAGATTATCTACTAGTCTGTATGCAGTTATCTACTAATAGATTATCTACTAATCTGTATGCAGTTATCTACTAATAGATTATCTACTAGTCTGTATGCAGTTATCTACTAATAGATTATCTACTAGTCTGTATGCAGTTATCTACTAATAGATTATCTACTAGTCTGTATGCAGATATCTACTAGTCTGTATGCAGTTATCTACTAATAGATTATCTACTAGTCTGTATGCAGTTATCTACTAATAGATTATCTACTAGTCTGCACTTTGAGATCTACTATTAAATAATCTACTGGTCTGACATGGTCTGGTAAACTAATTTGTGGACATCTGGTTTTAAGGTTCCCAAAGTCTTTTAAAGCAGATGCTGACTGCCTCCTTATCTCAGATCTTTTGACAGACTTGCATTTCAGGCAATTAGTGCTGACTCCAATAATTCCACGTGCATAAGAACAATGCTATCTATATGAAACACATGAACTAACCCACTTTAGCTTTGAAAAACTGTCAAATGCATTCAGATAAGAGGCGGCCTTCAAGGTCTTAGAAATTAGCATATGAGCCTACCTAGGCTTGGCTTTCAAATAAGAATACCAAGAGAACAAAGCAAATTTGATGATAAAAGTAAATTAGAAAGTTGTTTAAAATGACATGCCCTATCTAAATCATGAAAGTTTGATTTGGACTTTACTATCCCTTTAATAGTAAAAATAAATGCCATTGTGGTTTCTCAAAAAGATTTCCTTACCCACATGTGATGGATGAACCTTCACCCAGACACTGGAGGCAGAATCCGCCATATCTAACGCACTGCTGCTTTGGGATTTTGGGATGTTTCTCCAGGTAGGAGCTGTACCGGGACTTTTCCTTGAGTGATATTCCCTGGGAAAAAAATAATAATAATAAATAAATAACAAAAATAAATAAATAAATAAAAAATAAATAAATAAATAACAAAAATAAATAAATAATAAATTATATATATATATATATATATATATACACACAGTATATAGTAATGTAAATATTTGCATAATAAGCTATGATGCTATGATTAGCGAATATCGTGCAATAATTAGCAGATGAGAAAATGTTTAATCAGATATTGTTTGGTCAAATTGTATAAAATTATCAGAAAACAAAAGTAATTTTTATTTCATTGTTACATCTAAAAAAAAAAAAAAGTCATTTTAAAATGTATTGCAGTTTTCTTGTAAAACAGATGTTTTAAAACACTTCTTGTTTTATGCTTGTGGAGTTACCGAGAACAGCAGTAACTATCGGCTAGATTTAGAGTTCTGCGGCCAAAGGGGTGCGTTAGCTACGCGTGCTTTTTTTCCCCCGCACCTTTTAAATACTGCTGGTATTTAGAGTTCACAGAATGGCTGCGTTAGGCTCCAAAAAAGGAGCGTAGAGCATATTTACCGCCACTGCAACTCTAAATACCAGCGTTGCTTACGAACGCGGCCAGCTTCAAAAACGTGCTCGTGTACGATTCCCCCATAGAAAACAATGGGGCAGTTTGAGCTTGAAAAAAACCTAACACCTGCAAAAAAGCAGCGTTCAGCTCCTAACGCAGCCCCATTGTTTACTATGGGGAAACACTTCCTATGTCTGCACCTAACACCCTAGCATGTACCCCGAGTCTAAACACCCCTAACCTTACACTTATTAACCCCTAATCTGCAGCCCCCGCTATCGCCGACACCTGCATATTTTTTTTAACCCCTAATCTGCCGCTCCGTATACCGCCGCAACCTACATTATACCTATGTACCCCTAATCTGCTGCCCCTAACACCGCCGACCCCTATATTATATTTATTAACCCCTAATCTGCCCCCCACAACGTCGCCGCCAGCTACCTACAAAAATTAACCCCCTAATCTGCCGATCGGATCTCGCCGCTAGTCTAATAAATGGATTAACCCCTAAAGCTAAGTCTAACCCTAACACTAACACCCCCCTAAGTTAAATATAATTTAAATCTAACGAAATAAATTAACTCCTATTTAAAGCTAAATACTTACCTGTAAAATAAACCCTAATATAGCTACAATATAAATTATAATTATATTGTAGCTATTTTAGGATTAATATTTATTTTACAGGCAACTTTGTAATTATTTTAACCAGGTACAATAGCTATTAAATAGTTAATAACTATTTAATAGCTAAAATAGTTAAAATAATTACAAAATTACCTGTAAAATAAATCCTAACCTAAGTTACAATTAAACCTAACACTACACTATCAATAAATAAATTAAATAAAATATCTACAATTATCTACAATTAAACCTAACACTACACTATCAATAAATTAATTAAATACAATATCTACAAATAACTACAATTAAATAAACTAACTAAAGTACAAAAAATAAAAAAGAACTAAGTTACAAAAAATAAAAAAATATTTACAAACATTAGAAAAATATTACAACAATTTTAAACTAATTACACCTACTCTAAGTCCCCGAATAAAATAACAAAGACCCCCAAAATAAAAAAATGCCCTACCCTATTCTAAATTACAAAAGTTCAAAGCTCTTTTACCTTACCATCCCTGAAAAGGGCCATTTGCGGGGCATGCCCCAAAGAATTCAGCTCTTTTGCCTGTAAAAAAAAAACATACAATTCCCCCCCCCAACATTACAACCCACCACCCACATACCCCTAATCTAACCCAAACCCCCCTTAAATAAACCTAACACTAAGCCCCTGAAGATCTTCCTACCTTATCTTCACCATGCCAGGTTCACCGATCCGTCCTCGGAAGTCTTGATCCAAGCCTCCGAAGTGTTGATCCAAGCCCAAGCGGGGGCTGAAGATTGACGTCCATCCTCCGGCTGAAGTCTTGATCCAAGCGGGCAGAAGAGAACATCCGGACCGGCAAACATCTTCTTCCAAGCCGCATCTTCTATGTTCTTAAATCCGATGACGACCGGCTGATCTTCAAGACCTCCAGCGCGGATCCATCCATCTTCACCGACGACTTCCCGACGAATGACGGTTCCTTTAAGGGACATCATCCAAGATGGCGTCCCTCGAATTCCGATTGGCTGATAGGATTCTATCAGCCAATCGGAATTAAGGTAGGAAAATTCTGATTGGCTGATGGAATCAGCCAATCAGATTCAAGTTCAATCCGATTGGCTGATCCAATCAGCCAATCAGATTGAGCTCGCATTCTATTGGCTGATCGGAACAGCCAATAGAATGCGAGCTCAATCTGATTGGCTGATCCAATCAGCCAATCGCATTGAACTTGAATCTGATTGGCTGATTCAATCAGCCAATCAGAATTTTCCTACCTTAATTCCGATTGGCTGCTAGTATCCTATCAGCCAATCGGAATTCGAGGGACGCCATCTTGGATGACGTCCCTTAAAGGAACCGTCATTCATCGGGAAGTCGTCGGTGAAGATGGATGGATCCGCGCTGGAGGTCTTGAAGATCAGCCGGTCGTCATCAGATTGAAGAACATAGAAGATGCGGATTGGAAGAAGATGTTTGCCGGTCCGGATGTCCTCTTCTGCCCGCTTGGATCAAGACTTCAGCCAGAGGATGGACGTCACTCTGCAGCCCCCGCTTGGGCTTGGATCAACACTTCGGAGGCTTGGATCAAGACTTCAGAGGACGGATCGGTGAACCTGGCATGGTGAAGATAAGGTAGGAAGATCTTCAGCGGCTTAGTGTTAGGTTTATTTAAGGGGGGTTTGGGTTAGATTAGGGGTATGTGGGTGGTGGGTTGTAATGTTGGGGGTGGTATTGTATGTTTTTTTTACAGGCAAAAGAGCTGAATTCTTTGGGGCATGCCCCGCAAATGGCCCTTTTCAGGGCTGGTAAGGTAAAAGAGCTTTGAACTTTTTAAATTTAGAATAGGGTAGGGCATTTTTTTATTTTGGGGGTCTTTGTTATTTTATTAGGGGGCTTAGAGTAGGTGTAATTAGTTTAAAATTGTTGTAATATTTTTCTAATGTTTGTAAATATTTTTTTATTTTTTGTAACTTAGTTCTTTTTTATTTTTTGTACTTTAGTTTATTTAATTGTAGTTATTTGTAGGTAATGTATTTAATTAATTTATTGATAGTGTAGTGTTAGGTTTAATTGTAGATAATTGTAGGTATTTTATTTAATTTATTTATTGATAGTGTAGTGTTAGGTTTAATTGTAACTTAGGTTAGGATTTATTTTACAGGTAATTTTGTAATTATTTTAACTATTTTAGCTATTGTACCTGGTTAAAATAATTACAAAGTTGCCTGTAAAATAAATATTAATCCTAAAATAGCTACAATATAATTTTAATTTATATTGTAGCTATATTAGGATTTATTTTACAGGTAAGTATTTAGCTTTAAATAGGAATAATTTATTTAATAAGAGTTAATTTATTTCGTTAGATAAAAATTATATTTTACTTAGGGGGGTGTTAGGGTTAGAATTAGCTTTAGGGGTTAAAAAATGTATTATAGTAGCGGTGAGCTCCGGTCGGCAGATTAGGGGTTAATGCTTGAAGTTAGGTGTCGGCGATGTTAGGGAGGGCAGATTAGGGGTTAATACTATTTATTATAGGGTTATTGAGGCGGGAGTGAGGCGGATTAGGGGTTAATAACTTTATTATAGTAGCGGTGCGGTCCGCTCGGCAGATTAGGGGTTAATAAGTGTAGGTAGGTGGCGGCGACGTTGGGGGGGGCAGATTAGGGGTTAATAAATATAATATAGGTGTCGGCGGTATTAGGGACAGCAGATTAGGGGTACATAGGGATAATTTAGCTGGCGGCGGTGTACGGAGCGGCAGATTAGGGGTTACAAAATTTAATAGAGTGGCGGCGATGTGGGGGGACCTCGGTTTAGGGGTACATAGGTAGTTTATGGGTGTTAGTGTACTTTAGAGCACAGTAGTTAAGAGCTTTATAAACCGGCGTTAGCCCAGAAAGCTCTTAACTCCTGTTTTTTTTCTGCGGCTGGAGTTTTGTCGTTAGATTTCTAACGCTCACTTCAGCCACGACTCTAAATACCGGCGTTAGAAAGATCCCATTGAAAAGATAGGATACGCAAATGGCGTAGGGGGATCTGCGGTATGGAAAAGTCGCGGCTGTAAAGTGAGCGTTAGACCCTTTCCTGACTGACTCCAAATACCAGAGGGCGGTAAAAACCAGCGTTAGGAGCCTCTAACGCTGGTTTTGACGGCTACCGCGCCAACTCTAAATCTAGCCGTATGTTCTTTAAAATAAAATCACTGATGTGCCTTAAAGGACCAGTAAATACAGTAGATTTACATATGCAACAAATGCATGATAAAAAAACACAGTGCAATAGCACTTAGTCTGAACTTCAAGTGAGTAGTAGATTTTTTTCTGACATATTCTAAAGTTGTGTATATTTCCTGTATCATGTGACAGCTATCAGCCAATCACAAATGCATATACTATATATTCTGTCAATTCTTGCACTTGTTCAGTAGGAGCTGGTGACTCAAAAAGTGTAAATATAAAAAGACTGTGCACATTTTGTTAATGGAAGTAAATTGCAAAGTTGTTTAAAAGTGTGATCTCTGCTTGAATCGTGAAAGTTTAATTTTGACTTGAGTGTTCCTTTAAGACCAGTCCGCACCAGTTAAAAATCCAATTTTAAAGGGACAGTTTACTCAAAACATTTCTCCCCTTTAATTTGTTCCCAATGATCCACTTTACCTGCTGGAGTGTATTAAATTGTTTACAAGTATTTCCATTACCCTTATATTGGCATTTTAATTAGTTTATTTAGCCTGTGGTATCCCCACCTATCCTGGAAGTTTTTGGCCTTGAGGCCAAGCTGTGTTAACACAGCCAGTAGAAGAAATTACACCCCCAGTGGGTTATAGAAGAGATAAGGTAATAAAATGTTAATTTTCCATTGTTCTCTCCAAGTATTGGTGATTGCTTTATTGACAGATATAAGATAAAGAAGCAGGAATATGTACACAATGTGATAAAGTAATGAGATCTGATTATAACTGCAAGCTCAACCCATTTTGTTAGGCTGTGGCTTCAAAACACAAAAACGTCTAATTCATATACACAAATAAGCCTTAAAAAAAACAAATCGCATGCATTTTATACTCTGCATATGATAAAAAAAAAGTTATTGGAAACACATTAAGGGAGAAACAATTTTATAGTGTACTGTCTCTTTAAGGAAGGAGACAAAAGCCAAAAATGTAGCGACACTATTTGCCCAAGCATAGCATTGTGCTAAACCTTTTATTTATTTTTTAAATGTATGCCCACAAAATCTTAGGGGCAAATGCATAAAACACATTCTATCCTTAAATAAAATAAACCTGGCTAAGGCATGCAGGGCCGGCGTTTGTACAAGGCAATATAGGCAGCCGCCTTAGGGCCCCAAGAGCGCTAGGTTAATCTGCCTTCAATGCCATGATGCGTGTGACGTGCGAGTGAAAATATATCCAGTGCGGTAATGCTCTACAGTGGCTGCCTGTAGTGTAATGTGCACAGCACACAGAATTAATCTGTGCCCTGGCTGAACCAGTCTTTAGCCTGCTGCAACTTCTAATGTAAGTTTACTATTTTTGCGTGCTGGTGCTGTGGGGCTCTCGCAGTAAACCTGCCTATCAATCTATGCTTAGTGACGTATGGAGTCACTCACTGGCTGCGTGCTGTGCTGTTTGACTCAACTGTGACTGAGCAGCGGATGCACGGGAAACATGAGGGAAATGCGGCTGGCACCGCGTTACTGAGTGAGACAGGACTGGTTTCAACAGTGAAGGAGCCAAGTGAGTGACGAGGTCGCGGCTGACTCCCACCCGTGACCCAGTCCCCAGACCGCGGCACTGGTACCGAAGAAGTTCAAGTGTACATTAAAGAGGTAGGAGGGTGCAGGGTGGGGGTCTGGGGGTGCAGAGGAGGCCAAAGCTGCTATTTCAGATTGGCAGGAATATTATTCATAACAACGTAATCAAACCATGTGACTGATCATGGACTCTCCAAGAACTGCAGATTTGCCAATTCTAGAACAATTGTATTTGCATGAGTAACGATAGTGAGCTTTATGCTCAGGGTGGTTAATGCATTTTGTTTCTTACTATTCGTTCTATGCTGTCTGCCTATGAGTAAAAGTCATTAAAGACCCGTCACTAAAGACCCAACTTATTGTTATATACACCCTGCAGCAAATGGCCATAAGAAGTGCTAGCCGCACGGCCCTGGGCTGTGCACGTGACCCACGACATGACAGTGTTGTGTGAGTGACTGACACAGCCTCAGGGTATACTTTTTAATGTACAGAGAACATATATGAGTGTATATCATAGCTGCCTAGGTTGCAGCATACTGAGTCCCCCCTTTACTGCATCTAACACGTCTCGTCTCTCTATATGATGCCTATATATTGGTTTTTGGTCTGTATAGTTAGATTTACTTATTTGCTGTTTGATCATATACACAGACATACACACACACACACACACACACACGGCAAGGTGATTGTCCTTATATATGTATATAATATACCCTTTTGTGTTAGCTGCAGCGCTGTGGGGTTGTAAGGTGTACCATATCCATGGAATTAACTGTATATAGTATTTATATATATATATATTGTGTGTGTGTATATATAAATATAGTGTGAGTGTGTGTATATATATATATATATATATATATATATATATACACACACACACACACAGTATATAGTAAATATTATATATAATATAGTGTGTTTATGTATATATATATATATATATATATATATATATATATATATATATATATATATATATGTGTGTGTGTGTGTATGTATACATAATAAATGTATGAGTGTGTGTATACATATATACTACCTAGGTATCTCTATAACACACATTATTATACATTAGCAAGAGCACTAGATAACAGCACTATTACCTGTCATGTAGTGCTACAGATACTACCTATGTATCTCTATAATACACAATATTATACATTAGCAAGAGCACTAGATAACAGCTCTATTACCTGTCATGTAGTGCTACAGATACTACCTAGGTATCTCTATAACACAATATTATACATTAGCAAGAGCAAAAGATAATAGCACTATTACCTGTCATGTAGTGCTACAGATACTACCTAGGCATCTCTATAACACAATATTATACATGAGCAAGAGCACTAGATAACAGCACTATTACCTGTCATGTAGTGCTACAGATGGTACCTAGGTATCTCTATAACACACAATATTATACATCAGCAAGATCACTAGATAACAGCCCTATTACCTGTCATGTAGAGTTACAGATACTACCTAGGTATCTCTATAACACAATATTATACATTAGCAAGAGCACTAGGCAACAGCACTATTACCTGTTATGTAGTGCTACAGATACTACCTAGGTATCTCTATAACACAATATTATACATTAGCAAGAGCACAAGATAACAGCACTATTACCTGTCATGTAGTGCTACAGAGGGTACCTAGGTATCTCTATAACACACAATATTATACATCAGCAAGATCACTAGATAACAGCACTATTACCTGTCATGTAGTGCTACAGATACTACCTAGGTATCTCTATAACACAATGTTATACATTAGCAAGAGCACTAGATAGCAGCACTATTACCTGTCATGTAGTGCTACAGATACTACCTAGGCATCTCTATAACACACAATATTATACATTAGCAAGAGCACTAGATAACAGCAGTATTACCTGTCATGTAGTGCTACAGATACTACCTAGGTATCTCTATAACACAATATTATACATTAGCAAGAGCACTAGATAACAGCACTATTACCTGTCATGTAGTGCTACAGATACTACCTAGGTATCTCTATAACACAATATTATACATGAGCAAGAGCACTAGATAACAGCACTATTACCTGTCATGTAGTGCTACAGATGGTACCTAGGTATCTCTATAACACACAATATTATACATTAGCAAGAGCACTAGATAACAGCACTATTATCTGTCATTTAGTGCTACAGATACTACCTAGGTATTTCTATAACACACAATATTATACATTAGCAAGAGCACTAGATAACAGCACTACTACCTGTCATGTAGTGCTACAGATGCTACCTAGGTATCTCTATAACACACAATATTATACATTAGCAAGAGCACTAGATAACAGCACTATTATCTGTCATGTAGTGCTACAGATACTACCTAGGTATTTCTATAACACAATATTATACATTAGCAAGAGCACTAGATAACAGCACTATTACCTGTCATGTAGTGCTACAGATACTACCTAGGTATTTCTATAACACAATATCATACATTAGCAAGAGCACTAGATAACAGCACTACTACCTGTCATGTAGTGCTACAGATACTACCTAGGTATCTCTGTAACACACAATATTATACATTAGCAAGAGCACTCGATAACAGCACTATTACCTGTCATGTAGTGCTACAGATACTACCTAGGTATCTCTATAACATACAATAATATATATTAGCAAGAGCACAAAATATAACAGCACTATTACCTGTCATGCAGTGCTACAGATACTACCTAGGTATTTCTATAACACACAATATTATACATTAGCAAGATCACTAGATAACAGCACTATTACCTGTCATGTAGTGATACAGATGCTACCTAGGTATCTCTATAACACACAATATTATACATTAGCAAGAGCACTAGATAACAGCACTATTACCTGTCATGTAGTGCTACAGATACTACCTAGGTATCTCTATAACACACAATATTATACATCAGCAAGAGCACTAGATAACAGCACTATTACCTGTCATGTAGTGCTACAGATACTACCTAGGTATCTCTATAACACACAATATTATACATCAGCAAGAGCACTAGATAACCGCACTATTACCTGTCATGTAGTGCTACAGATACTACCTAGGTATCTCTATAACACAATATTATTCATTAGCAAGAGCACTAGATAACAGCACTATTACCTGTCATGTAGTGCTACAGATTCTACCTAGGTATCTCTATAACACACAATATTATACATTAGCAAGAGCACTAGATAACAGCACTATTACCTGCCATGTAGTGCTAAAGATATTACCTAGGTATCTCTATAACACACAATATTATACATTAGCAAGAGCAGTAGATAACAGCACTATTACCTGTCATGTAGTGCTACAGATACTACCTATGTATCTCTATAACACATAATATTATACATTAGCAAGAGCACTAGATAACAGCACTATTACCTGTCATATAGTGCTACAGATACTACCTAGGTATCTCTATAACACATAATATTATACATTAGCAAGAGCACTAGATAACAGCACTATTACCTGTCATGTAGTGCTACAGATACTACCTATGTATCTCTATAACACATAATATTATACATTAGCAAGAGCACTAGATAACAGCACTATTACCTGTCATGTAGTGCTACAGATACTACCTAGGTATCTCTATAACTCACAATATTATACATTAGCATGAGCACTAGATAACAGCACTATTACCTGTCATGTAGTGCTACAGATACTACCTAGGTATCTCTATAACACATAATATTATACATTAGCAAGAGCACTAGATAACAGCAGTATTACCTGTCATGTAGTGCTACAGATACTACCTAGGTATCTCTATAACACAATATTATACATTAGCAAGAGCACTAGATAACAGCACTATTACCTGTCATGTAGTGCTACAGATACTACCTAGGTATCTCTATAACACAATATTATACATTAGCAAGAGAACTAGATAACAGCACTATCACCTGTCATGTAGTGCTCCAGATACTACCTAGGTATCTCTATAACACAATATTATACATTAGCAAGAGCACTAGATAACAGCACTATTGCCTGTCATGTAGTGCTACAGATACTACCTAGGTATCTCTATAAAACACAATATTATACATTAGCAAGAGCACTAGATAACAGCACTATTACCTGTCATGTAGTGCTACAGATACTACCTAGGTATCTCTATAACAAACAATATTATACATTAGCAAGAGCACTAGATAACAGCACTATTACCTGTCATGCAGTGCTACAGATACTACCTAGGTATCTCTATAACACACAATATTATACATTAGCAAGATCACTAGATAACAGCACTATTACCTGTCATGCAGTGCTACAGATACTACCTAGGTATCTCTATAACACACAATATTATACATTAGCAAGAGCACTAGATAACACTATTCCCTGTCATGTAGTGTTACAGATACTACCTAGGTATCTGTAACATTTGATAATAAAATGAAGAACATTTGATAATAAAAGTAAATTGTAAACTTTTTTTTTTGTAAATGGTATACGTTGTCTGAATGACAAAATAAAATTTTGGGATTTCATATCACTTTAAAAAGCTGAGTGCAACATTTTATTCTCACTATAACACCTGATTGCATAGAATGACCTTTTCAAATCTCAAGAAACTCTTGATTTGGAGAAAAGATGTTAGCGTGTTAGCAAGTAATTTTCAATAAAAGTAAAAATACTTTTGTAATAAACAAATTGACAAATCTGTAGTATTGAAAAGGGACATAGCACATAGTTAAAAGTCCTCTCCATAGCAGAAATGCACTACTGGGAGGTAGCAGGACACATCTAGTGAGCCAATGACAATCGACATAGGTATGTACCACTAATCAGCAGCTATCTCCCAGTAGTGTCTTGCTGCTCCTGGGCATATCTAGATATGCTCTAAACAAAGGATACTAAGAAAATGACGCAGATCTATCAGAAGTCATTTGTAAAGTCACTCAAAATTCATGTTCCATCTAAACCATGAAAGTTTAGTTTTTACTTTCATGTATCTTTAATAACTATCAAAGAGAGAAAAACTAAACTTATGCTTACCTGATAAATGTATTTCTTTCTTGACACGGTGAGTCCATGGATCATCTAATTACTATTGGGAATATCACTCCTGCCCAGCAGGAGGCGGCAAAGAGCACCACATCAAAGCTGTTAAATATCACCTCCCTTCCCTCCAACCCCAGTCATTCGCCCGAAGTAAAGGAGAGAAAGGAAGCAACAAGGTGCAGAGATGTCCCTTCATGCTGACTTTGAGTCAATTGCGGGCTTCTTAGATTGCTTTCCTTTGTTCCAAGACTGGTTGGGCCTCCAGGAAGGCTTGGACTGTTCCTGCTTGGTTGAAGGAGAGGAAGGCTTACCCTTGAAGTTTCGAAAGGAACGAAAATTACTCTGACGTCCTTTCTGCTTATTCCTCTTATCCTGAGGGAGGAAATTACCCTTTCCTCCTGTAATGTCAGAAATTATTTCCGCCAATCCCGGCCCAAACAAGGTCTTACCCTTGTAAGGAATCGCCAAAAGCTTAGATTTAGATGACACTTCCGCAGACCAGGATTTTAACCATAAAGCTCTGCGGGCCAGTACGGCAAACCCGGAAATCTTTGCTCCCAGCTTAATAACCTGTAGGGAAGCATCTGTAATAAAGGAATTGGCCAACTTAAGGGCCTATCCTGGATCTCTTCAAGGGGAGTGTCTGTCCGAATAGAATCAGACAACACATCAAACCAGTATGCCGCTGCACTAGTGAAGGTAGCAATACACACTGCAGGTTGCCATTCTAAACCCTGGTGTACATACATATTCTTGAGCAACCCCTCCAACTTCTTATCCATCGGTTCTTTAAAGGAACAACTATCCTCTATGGGAATAGTGGTCCTCCTAGCTTAAGTGGAAATTGCCCCTTCCACCTTAGGGACCATCTGCCAAGATTCCATGATAGAGTCTGCTATAGGAAACATCTTCTTAAAAATAGGGGATGGAGAAAAAGGGATACCTGGTCTCTCTGATGAAGCGCATGCGTGAAACGCGTCAGTTAGCAGGAGCTGCACACCTATGAAGTCTCCTACCTGAACGAATAAATCCTGTCTTGCACTGGCTATCTGGTCCTGGTCTTCCTTCATGTCAATCTCTGTAGCTCGATCTGTTACAGAAAAAACCTCCACCATGGAAGGTACACCAAAATATTTGTTAAGCTTACTAGACTTTTTAGGATTAACTACAACAGTAGTGTCTGAGTCATCCAAGGTAGCCAAAACCTCCTTAAGTAACAAACTGAGGTGTTCCAGCTTAAACCTGAAGGATACAACTTCAGTATCAGAAGAAGGAGTTACACTGTCTGAGTCTGAGATTTCACCCTCAGATGCTACCGAAGTATCTTCCTCCTCAGATTTCTGGGATGGAACATTCAAGATAGTCACGACTGTGTCAGAAACTTTACTCACTGATTCTTTACATTTCCTCTTGCGCTTTCCCTGTAGCATGGGAAAAGCGGACAACGCATCAGATACCGCAGAGGACATGAGGGAAGCGATGTCTTGCAACGTAACTCCAGGCGGAGTAAGAGAGGAAGTTCTCTCAATACATGAGGAACAGAAAGGGATTGGTGGTTCCACGTTAGCATCAAAACATAAAGCACATGTAACATCTTGCAGGGCCTCTTGGTCCATCTTTATTCACAAATAAACCAAATAGATTAATAAAGTGATATATTATTTAGAAATTAGCCCACAAAAAAAAAACTTTACTGTTCCTTTAAATTTTAAAATGAAAATTCTTTTTTTTTCTGCAAGAAAATAATAAACTGTCATAAAAAACACTCGGGACAAACTCTATACCTTAGCTTAGCTTAGCTTTGCTGAAGTGCTTACCTGCCTTACTGACAACGGAGTGAATATTCTATTAGATAATCTGGACCCACCTTCTCTATACTGTAAATTGCAGTCCGGAAACCGTAACACTGCTCTCAACTGCGACAAAGCTATCTCCGCTTCGGAACACAGGAAGTGTATAAGGAAAAGGCGCGCAACAGAAAATTGCTGCCTCATCTAACCCCGCGCATCGTGGGTGTTACAAAATTAACCTCCCGGTCGGCTAAATGTATTCTAAAGCCGCCAGGAGTAAAATAACAAATAACACACCACCTATTGAGCCATAAGTCTTCTCATCCCCTGTGCCTGCTATTACTGCCAATAATAAAATGATCCCCCTAGCAATAGGATAATGTCTCTTGTACCATAAACAGATTTTAAAGTGCCATCTTTTTTTCTGCATATGTGTCCCAGAAAAAATAAAGTCAGCACTGACCTTTAAACTTCTGCCAGGCAGCAAGTCAGCTCACTAGGTTTGAGAGGCCAATTCCCTCACATGGACCTGTGGAAGAAACAAAGACTGAGTAATCTTACTCAGGCTTGCAAAGTTAGGGCAGAATTAAATACATGGGAGGCGCAGTGAGGATTATACCCCACAAGTTCCCATTGCTTAAAAGCCACCACTACTCTACTGAAGAGACTGATATGGACTACGGCTACAACCCTAGGACAAAGCAGAACAATCTTGCACTGCTGAAAAATAATAAAATCTTGCTAGAAGAATCTTCTTTCAAACACCTAAACGTTACCACTTCCTTGATAGGGATGTGATATTTAACAGCTTTACTGTGGTGCTCTTTGCCACCTCCTGCTGGGCAGGAGTGATATTCCCAATAGTAATTAGATGATCCGTGGACTCACTGTGTCATTAGAAAGAAAAGGACATTTGCAACCGTTTTACCTCTTAGCTATTAAAAGATATCACCTCTGCATTCCTTTTGTTTGTTAGGCAAATGGAAAGCAACTCCTCCGTATAAAGCAAACATTGTTATTTTAAGTTCATGATAATCTGGCTGCATAAAACATTCAGCTAATTTAATTTTAGTGCAATGTTGGGAACAGCTAGAGAAATGTTTCCGTTTACATGTGAAAAGAGTCTTCCCCCCTATAATTACGCCTACATTCTAAAAATAAGCAATATTATCATTTTAGACATAACAGTATGAAATGTTTGACAAGCGATTGTACAGTTAATCAGATTTCCTCCGTCTTTGTGGTAGCTGTTAAGGATAGAAATCAAAACGAAAAGGAATAACTCTAAATATAAAAATTACCAATGTTTTTGTAGCTGTGACAGAATAAGCCTCGTATATTCAGAAGCTGCTCACCTGCCTTAGATTCATTTTTTGTTTAATTTAAAAGCAGGTATAATAAAATGCATTTCAGTTTGTGACTTTTTATTATTGTTTCTGTGTGGGGGGAAAAAATCCTTAGCTTAATGCATCTCTAATGTACACCAATATGACTGTGGGAGATGTCCTTAACAGCCAGTGAGCAACTGGTCCCTAAGGAAAAGTTGTTCTCAAACACACACATCCTGATTGCTTACAGTTTACATAGCTTTAAAGGGCCACTAAACCCAAAATATTTCTTTCATGATTCAGATAGACAATACAAATTTAAACAACATTACAATTTACTTCTATTATTTATTTTGCTTCATTTTTTAGATATCCTTAGTTGAAGAAAAAGCAATGTACAGGGTGAGCCAATCACACGAGGCTTCTATGTGCAGCAACCAATCAGCAGCTACTGAGCATATCTAGATATGCCTTTCAGCAAAGAATATCAAGAGAATAAAACAAATTAGATAAAATAAGTAAATTAGAAAGATGTTTAAAATTGCATTCTCTTTCTAAATCATGAAAGAAAAAATGTGGGTTTCATGGCCCTTTAACTTGAATTATTATTTGTTTGGTTAGTAATGGTACCCCTTTTTCACATTGTATCATACTTGCACATTGCTCCTCTGACTTATGCTCCCCCTACATACTCAATATGATCAAATTTCTCTTAACCCTCTGGTTATATAACCAATTATGGCAGTACAAACAATAAGATTTTTAACGAAAACTCCCCACCCTTGAAAAGTAACAGGGTTGGTAACCTTATGCATAAAACATTGCCTTTAAGCTTCTGATGCAAGCAAGGAACGAAGACGGCAGATATATAATCTTAGTACGCCTGCTGTATAATAGACCCATCATATTAGTTTACACATATTGCCCAAATACGATTCAGACTCCTTTTATGAGTCTCCTTACTAACAAAATCCTTGAAGTAGCTAAAAGGTGCAATTATATTAGGAGGTGATGTTAATGTAGCATTGGAACCTCCTCTAGACGGTTCACATAAACGAAGTTTCATATCCTTACGTGCGTTAAAAGCAATAGGAATGTCTCTCAGAAATGTCTCACTAGTAGATTAAATGAGACTCCTGTCCTAGCATAAAAAAGGAGCGTTTACTCCCGTTAAGATTATTTTTTTCTGGACCAATTCAATTTGCATTTAAAAGGACAGTCTACACCTTAGTCATCTTAAAGTCTTTCCTTAGATTAAGCTACAAATAGCCTCCTACACCTTTTCTATATCTAGCAGCAGGAATGGTAAAACAGTTCATTTTAAAATGAATATTGTTTCTGGCCAGTTTGAAATGGCTGCCAAGCTACACCCACTGATTACATCATAATCTGGGCTGCATATGGCATAAAATAACAAAAGGCTCACTAGTTGGATTCAACAGACTTTCAATGCTATTCAGCAGAGTGCATAGATGCAGCCCAGATTGTGATGTCATCGGTAGGTGGGGCTTGGCAGACATTTCAAACTGGCCACAAACAATATTAATTTCAAAATAACTGTTTTACTGTTCTTGCTATATGATATAGAAAAGGTGAAGGAGACTATTTGCAGCTTAATCTAAGGTAAGACTTTAAGATGACTAAAGTGTAGACTGTCCCTTTAAGTGAGAAAGTAGATATTGACTCAATTGCTTGGTCTAACCATGCGATGGCCACACTGGATTTAAGATGTTTTCCTGTTCCTGCCACCTCTTTTACTTGGCAATTGGATGACTCCCTCAAAACCCTAAAGTTAAAAAACAGAATTTATGTTTACCTGATAAATTACTTTCTCCAACGGTGTGTCCGGTCCACGGCGTCATCCTTACTTGTGGGATATTCTCTTCCCCAACAGGAAATGGCAAAGAGCCCAGCAAAGCTGGTCACATGATCCCTCCTAGGCTCCGCCTACCCCAGTCATTCGACCGACGTTAAGGAGGAATATTTGCATAGGAGAAACCATATGGTACCGTGGTGACTGTAGTTAAAGAAAATAAATTATCAGACCTGATTAAAAAAACCAGGGCGGGCCGTGGACCGGACACACCGTTGGAGAAAGTAATTTATCAGGTAAACATAAATTCTGTTTTCTCCAACATAGGTGTGTCCGGTCCACGGCGTCATCCTTACTTGTGGGAACCAATACCAAAGCTTTAGGACACGGATGAAGGGAGGGAGCAAATCAGGTCACCTAAATGGAAGGCACCACGGCTTGCAAAACCTTTCTCCCAAAAATAGCCTCAGAAGAAGCAAAAGTATCAAACTTGTAAAATTTGGTAAAAGTGTGCAGTGAAGACCAAGTCGCTGCCCTACATATCTGATCAACAGAAGCCTCGTTCTTGAAGGCCCATGTGGAAGCCACAGCCCTAGTGGAATGAGCTGTGATTCTTTCGGGAGGCTGCCGTCCGGCAGTCTCGTAAGCCAATCTGATGATGCTTTTAATCCAAAAAGAGAGAGAGGTAGAAGTTGCTTTTTGACCTCTCCTTTTACCAGAATAAACAACAAACAAGGAAGATGTTTGTCTAAAATCCTTTGTAGCATCTAAATAGAATTTTAGAGCGCGAACAACATCCAAATTGTGCAACAAACGTTCCTTCTTTGAAACTGGTTTCGGACACAGAGAAGGTACGATAATCTCCTGGTTAATGTTTTTGTTAGAAACAACTTTTGGAAGAAAACCAGGTTTAGTACGTAAAACCACCTTATCTGCATGGAACACCAGATAAGGAGGAGAACACTGCAGAGCAGATAATTCTGAAACTCTTCTAGCAGAAGAAATTGCAACTAAAAACAAAACTTTCCAAGATAATAACTTAATATCAACGGAATGCAAGGGTTCAAACGGAACCCCCTGAAGAACTGAAAGAACTAAATTGAGACTCCAAGGAGGAGTCAAAGGTTTGTAAACAGGCTTAATTCTCACCAGAGCCTGAACAAAGGCTTGAACATCTGGCACAGCAGGCCAGCTTTTTGTGAAGTAACACAGACAAGGCAGAAATCTGTCCCTTCAGGGAACTTGCAGATAATCCTTTTTCCAATCCTTCTTGAAGGAAGGATAGAATCCTAGGAATCTTAACCTTGTCCCAAGGGAATCCTTTAGATTCACACCAACAGATATATTTTTTCCAAATTTTGTGGTAAATCTTTCTAGTTACAGGCTTTCTGGCCTGAACAAGAGTATCGATAACAGAATCTGAGAACCCTCGCTTCGATAAGATCAAGCGTTCAATCTCCAAGCAGTCAGCTGGAGTGAAACCAGATTCGGATGTTCGAACGGACCCTGAACAAGAAGGTCTCGTCTCAAAGGTAGCTTCCAAGGTGGAGCCGATGACATATTCACCAGATCTGCATACCAAGTCCTGCGTGGCCACGCAGGAGCTATCAAGATCACCGACGCCCTCTCCTGATTGATCCTGGCTACCAGCCTGGGGATGAGAGGAAACGGCGGGAACACATAAGCTAGTTTGAAGGTCCAAGGTGCTACTAGTGCATCCACTAGAGCCGCCTTGGGATCCCTGGATCTGGACCCGTAGCAAGGAACTTTGAAGTTCTGACGAGAGGCCATCAGATCCATGTCTGGAATGCCCCACAGCTGAGTGACTTGGGCAAAGATTTCCGGATGGAGTTCCCACTCCCCCGGATGCAATGTCTGACGACTCAGAAAATCCGCTTCCCAATTTTCCACTCCTGGGATGTGGATAGCAGACAGGTGGCAGGAGTGAGACTCCGCCCATAGAATGATTTTGGTCACTTCTTCCATCGCTAGGGAACTCCTTGTTCCCCCCTGATGGTTGATGTACGCAACAGTTGTCATGTTGTCTGATTGAAACCGTATGAACTTGGCCCTCGCTAGCTGAGGCCAAGCCTTGAGAGCATTGAATATCGCTCTCAGTTCCAGAATATTTATCGGTAGAAGAGATTCTTCCCGAGACCAAAGACCCTGAGCTTTCAGGGATCCCCAGACCGCGCCCCAGCCCATCAGACTGGCGTCGGTCGTGACAATGACCCACTCTGGTCTGCGGAATGTCATCCCTCGTGACAGGTTGTCCAGGGACAGCCACCAACGGAGTGAGTCTCTGGTCCTCAGATTTACTTGTATCTTCGGAGACAAGTCTGTATAGTCCCCATTCCACTGACTGAGCATGCACAGTTGTAATGGTCTTAGATGAATGCGCGCAAAAGGAACTATGTCCATTGCCGCTACCATCAACCCGATCACTTCCATGCACTGAGCTATGGAAGGAAGAGGAACGGAATGAGTATCCGACAAGAGTCTAGAAGTTTTGTTTTTCTGGCCTCTGTCAGAAAAATCCTCATTTCTAAGGAGTCTATTATTGTTCCCAAGAAGGGAACCCTTGTTGACGGGAGATAGAGAACTCTTTTCCACGTTCACTTTCCATCCGTGAGATCTGAGAAAGGCCAGGACAATGTCCGTGTGAGCCTTTGCTTGAGGAAGGGACGACGCTTGAATCAGAATGTCGTCCAAGTAAGGTACTACAGCAATGCCCCTTGGTCTTAGCACAGCTAGAAGGGACCCTAGTACCTTTGTGAAAATCCTTGGAGCAGTGGCTAATCCGAAAGGAAGCGCCACGAACTGGTAATGTTTGTCCAGGAATGCGAACCTTAGGAACCGATGATGTTCCTTGTGGATAGGAATATGTAGATACGCATCCTTTAAATCCACCGTGGTCATGAATTGGCCTTCCTGGATGGAAGGAAGAATAGTTCGAATGGTTTCCATCTTGAACGATGGAACCTTGAGAAACTTGTTTAAGATCTTGAGATCTAAGATTGGTCTGAACGTTCCCTCTTTTTTGGGAACTATGAACAGATTGGAGTAGAACCCCATCCCTTGTTCTCTTAATGGAACAGGATGAATCACTCCCATTTTTAACAGGTCTTCTACACAATGTAAGAATGCCTGTCTTTTTATGTGGTCTGAAGACAACTGAGACCTGTGGAACCTCCCCCTTGGGGAAAGTCCCTTGAATTCCAGAAGATAACCTTGGGAGACTATTTCTAGCGCCCAAGGATCCAGAACATCTCTTGCCCAAGCCTGAGCGAAGAGAGAGAGTCTGCCCCCCACCAGATCCGGTCCCGGATCGGGGGCCAACATTTCATGCTGTCTTGGTAGCAGTGGCAGGTTTCTTGGCCTGCTTTCCCTTGTTCCAGCCTTGCATTGGTCTCCAAGCTGGCTTGGCTTGAGAAGTATTACCCTCTTGCTTAGAGGACGTAGCACCTTGGGCTGGTCCGTTTCTACGAAAGGGACGAAAATTAGGTTTATTTTTTGCCTTGAAAGGCCGATCCTGAGGAAGGGCGTGGCCCTTACCCCCAGTGATATCAGAGATAATCTCTTTCAAGTCAGGGCCAAACAGCGTTTTCCCCTTGAAAGGAATGTTAAGTAGCTTGTTCTTGGAAGACGCATCAGCCGACCAAGATTTCAACCAAAGCGCTCTGCGCGCCACAATAGCAAACCCAGAATTCTTAGCCGCTAACCTAGCCAATTGCAAAGTGGCGTCTAGGGTGAAAGAATTAGCCAATTTGAGAGCATTGATTCTGTCCATAATCTCCTCAAAAGGAGGAGAATCACTATCGACCGCCTTTATCAGATCATCGAACCAGAAACATGCGGCTGTAGCGACAGGGACAATGCATGAAATTGGTTGTAGAAGGTAACCCTGCTGAACAAACATCTTTTTAAGCAAACCTTCTAATTTTTTATCCATAGGATCTTTGAAAGCACAACTATCCTCTATGGGTATAGTGGTGCGTTTGTTTAAAGTGGAAACCGCTCCCTCGACCTTGGGGACTGTCTGCCATAAGTCCTTTCTAGGGGTCGACCATAGGAAACAATTTTTTAAATATGGGGGGAGGGACGAAAGGAATACCGGGCCTTTCCCATTCTTTATTAACAATGTCCGCCACCCGCTTGGGTATAGGAAAAGCTTCTGGGAGCCCCGGCACCTCTAGGAACTTGTCCATTTTACATAGTTTCTCTGGGATGACCAACTTGTCACAATCATCCAGGGTGGATAATACCTCCTTAAGCAGAATGCGGAGATGTTCCAACTTAAATTTAAATGCAATCACATCAGGTTCAGCCTGTTGAGAAATGTTCCCTGAATCAGTAATTTCTCCCTCAGACAAAACCTCCCTGGCCCCATCAGACTGGGTTAGGGGCCCTTCAGAAATATTATTATCAGCGTCGTCATGCTCTTCAGTATCTAAAACAGAGCAGTCGCGCTTACGCTGATAAGTGTTCATTTTGGCTAAAATGTTTTTGACAGAATTATCCATTACAGCCGTTAATTGTTGCATAGTAAGGAGTATTGGCGCGCTAGATGTACTAGGGGCCTCCTGAGTGGGCAAGACTCGTGTAGACGAAGGAGGGAATGATGCAGTACCATGCTTACTCCCCTCACTTGAGGAATCATCTTGGGCATCATTGTCATTGTCACATAAATCACATTTATTTAAATGAATAGGAATTCTGGCTTCCCCACATTCAGAACACAGTCTATCTGGTAGTTCAGACATGTTAAACAGGCATAAACTTGATAACAAAGTACAAAAAACGTTTTAAAATAAAACCGTTACTGTCACTTTAAATTTTAAACTGAACACACTTTATTACTGCAATTGCGAAAAAACATGAAGGAATTGTTCAAAATTCACCAAATTTTCACCACAGTGTCTTAAAGCCTTAAAAGTATTGCACACCAAATTTGGAAGCTTTAACCCTTAAAATAACGGAACCGGAGCCGTTTTGAACTTTAACCCCTTTACAGTCCCTGGTATCTGCTTTGCTGAGACCCAACCAAGCCCAAAGGGGAATACGATACCAAATGACGCCTTCAGAAAGTCTTTTCTAAGTATCAGAGCTCCTCTCACATGCGACTGCATGCCATGCCTCTCAAAAAAAAGTGCGCAACACCGGCGCGAAAATGAGGCTCTGCCTATGCTTTGGGAAAGCCCCTAAGGAATAAGGTGTCTAATACAGTGCCTGCCGATATTATTATATCAAAATACCCAGATAAAATGATTCCTCAAGGCTAAATATGTGTTAATAATGAATCGATTTAGCCCAGAAAAAAGTCTACAGTCTTAATAAGCCCTTGTGAAGCCCTTATTTACGATCGTAATAAACATGGCTTACCGGATCCCATAGGGAAAATGACAGCTTCCAGCATTACATCGTCTTGTTAGAATGTGTCATACCTCAAGCAGCAAGAGACTGCACACTGTTCCCCCAACTGAAGTTAATTGCTCTCAACAGTCCTGTGTGGAACAGCCATGGATTTTAGTGACGGTTGCTAAAATCATTTTCCTCATACAAACAGAAATCTTCATCTCTTTTCTGTTTCTGAGTAAATAGTACATACCAGCACTATTTCAAAATAACAAACTCTTGATTGAATAATAAAAACTACAGTTAAACACTAAAAAACTCTAAGCCATCTCCACGGAGATGTTGCCTGTACAACGGCAAAGAGAATGACTGGGGTAGGCGGAGCCTAGGAGGGATCATGTGACCAGCTTTGCTGGGCTCTTTGCCATTTCCTGTTGGGGAAGAGAATATCCCACAAGTAAGGATGACGCCGTGGACCGGACACACCTATGTTGGAGAAATAATCAAATTGAAAGGCACAACTTAAAATACAATTTGACCGACACTAACTTAGTTAAAGACCTTGAAACAGCAGACATGTTACACAAACTTAATCTGACTACACCAAAAAAAAAAGTTTATTTTGAAGGTGGAAACAAAGCGGGGTGGAAGAACATATAACTCTCTTATCCATAAACTGTATTCCCACAACCTAACCGCCAATACAAGACAGTAAGGGTATAGCTGCTATATTTAGAAGACACTATGAATCTCTCTATAACATCCCTCTGAGGACTGAAGAGAGATTTTATAAGATTCTTCAACTATATTTCTACAGCAGACCTGCCCACCTTATCGTCAGAGTTATCAGAGTCTCTGAATGAACCAACATCCAAGAGGTCGTCTTAGCTATTGATTCTCTACCTAATGGAAAAAGCCCAGATGGCTACACAAATAATTTTTACAAAAATGCAACTAGAATTGCACAAAAACAGATTATCTAACTCTAATAATATATTTGGTTTCCAGGTAAGATATATCACAGATAAATAAGGAATGGGTTTCAAACATTCACACAAAATAACTTTATTAGGATAAAAAATAATAAATAAAGTCCAGCCCAGCTGTACACACACACACGTTAAAAATATCTTAAACTCAGTATGAAATAAAGAAATAGCTGTAAGTAGTGCTAACATATGTCAGAGGAATCTTATCTATGGTACATATGGTATTTAATCAGTCTTAGCAATCTCAGCAAAATCAACCTATTATAAAGGTGTTGTGTCTTAAAATCACACACGACACAACTGTCAAGGTATGCTAAATACTGTTGCAAATGCTAGCCTGACATAAAGCTCCTTTTATAGCGGGAGCTATAATTACATTTACACTGACTAATGTGATATAATGGTAGCTATTTTTCCATGAAAGACAACTTAGTAAGCGGCTTTAAAAAGAGAGGTACTGTGAACTCATGAGAGTGCCCCTGACATGCGTTTCATACAACGCTTCCCCTGTCAGGGGCACTCTCACAAAGTCACAGTATCTCTCTTTTAAAAGCCGCTTACTTAGATGTCCTTCGTGGGAAAATAACTTGCTCAACTGGTATGAGGAGTTTTCTCATCCTGGCTTCAGTACGCTCTGGTCAACCACTTATTGCAGGCCTCCGCGCCTAAACTAGACTTAATGCGACCGCCAACAGAGTTTGAGAAGTGGTGTCTCCAAGGCGCCCCAATGTTGTGGGTAAATAGATTAGAGAAGCTTTTACAATTAGAAGGTTATCACTTCTATAAAATACAGAAATTAGATCATTAGTTTCAGGATTCAGTTCTATTGGGATCAGTACAAAGTAACATGAGGAGTTTCAACATACACCTATAAGAGTTCATATATAGGCTAAAAACTCTTAAAAGAACAGTCTACTCCACATTTTTTTAAGTAGACGGTCCCTTTAAGGTAGCACAGTTGACCTTTTCCTAACTAAGGGGACAGCTAGAATGGGTAGTGACCCCCCCCACATCTGACTCCTTAAAGTCTAAGTATCCTCTTACAAGAACCCTCCCATATTCTCTTAGTCATTGTTTACTGGGAGGGGTATGATTTAGGAAACCTGCATTAGATTACGGCTAACCATTCATTTTGATTTTATTTTGACCACTGTTATTGTTGGAGAGTATGTTTTACCTTAGGAGATAGGATGCATATACATAAGGATTAGCTTACAGTACTTTGTTGTTTTTCTTTTCTTTGATTTATATACAACTTATTTGTTTGTTGTTTTAATTTGTTTTCTCTCAACTGTATTGTTTATCTGTGTATTGTTTATTTTAAAAAGACTCTTTATCAGTGTCACTACTCTCTCGAAATAATTCAACATTCCATAAAGATGAAAGAAAATACAATAAGAGGCACAAAGGCTTTTAAAAATGCTACTTAGTAGTAAATTTAAGCGAGTTATTGATATTGAGTCTGAAAAAGAACAATCTATATAGCCCAGAATGCAATTACCGGAATGCACTACAGTTTTCTGACAAAGGCAGGTCCATGCTGATTGGGCTGTTGCTGTTACGCTCACTGCTCTCATAGCCAGACTCCATTCTCTGGATAAGACGCGGCTGCTGGTAATCTAGAATGTGTTGGGCGCCTCGTCCTATGCCCCAGCTCCTGTATTTCACACACTGGTGCTTTTCCTTTGTATCAGGGTTGGTCGCTTCTCGTAACTCGTTGATTGTCAATTCTTTTGCTTTTATGTAAGACATGAGAAAATACCACATTAGAACAAGAGCCAGCATTATTGTCTACAACCAATAAAATTCTCACCTAGTGTATTATGATAACCGCAACAATGCTATATTTTTACGGATTTTACTTTCAACACCCTCAAGAAATAATGCATTATATACAAATTATATTCCGCCAGGGTATGCAAATAGTGACAATGTCATGGAAGAGATATAAAATATACCTTACTTATAGGTTCATGCTCTCAACATGTGGAGAGATACACATTCATTTACAGTTCTCCATAAGATACTAAAGTAGATTACAAAGAATCCTCCAATCAATTAAATACCTTAAAGGTACATTCCAACAAAAATTGAAATGCACATAATTAAATCCCGCTATTAAATTTAAGCATTTTTTCAATATACTTGTATTAGCAACAATGCTTCTAGTAAAACCTTAAAGGGACACTAAACCCATGTTTTTTTTTTTCATGATTCAGATAGAGCAGCAATTTTACGCAACTTTCTAATTTACTCCTATTATCAAATTTTCTTTGTTCTTTTTATTTAAAAAGCAGGAATTTAAAGCTTAGGAGCCAGACCATTTTAGGTTCAGAACCCTGGATAGCGCTTGCTTATTAGTGGCTACGTTTAGCGATCAATAAGCAAGCATAACCCAGATTCTCAACCAAAAATGGGCTGGCTCTTAAGCTTTATATTCCTGATTTATAAATAAAGATAGAAAGAGAACAAAAATTAATAGAAGCAAATAAGAAAGTTGCTTAAAATTGCTGCTCTATCTGAATCATTAAAGAAAACATTTAAATGAGAGCTTTTGCTGTGCATGTGAAGCATGTTTAAATAGGCCTCATGCATCAGCATTTTAAAGAGCTGGCAGCAACTTGTATCATTTAAATTGAGTCGTCACTAGCACAATACAAGGCACAACCAGCTCTCTGAACTAACACGTTAGATATCACTTGCACATGCACAGTAAAGGTTCTCACTTAAGGTGTTCTTGCTAATAAAATGCTCCTATTTAAAAGTTAAATGCACCCATGCACATTACAGTTTTGGCTGTAATGTCCCTTTAACAAGCCAATTACACAACTTCATGATAATGCCAAACCCTCTCCGGCCCTGGCTTTAACTGACAAATAAAAGTTGGCTGCAATAACACACAGGAAAAACTCTACATATCGGCATGCAGGTCTCAGACGTCCCACTTTTTAGAGCTAAACAAGTTCTCCTCACCTGAGTCTTCAGAGAAGGGGCTGAGCGGACAATATGCAGTTATTTTCCTCTTTTCCGTTCTTAAGACACTATCTACATTTAGCGGCTCACGTGTAGGGCGCCATGTTGGTCGATACCTATTGGTTAAGCTGGACTTTGTCTCAATGTTTGGGCTTTCTATGTCCCAATCACGGGGTCGCACCGCCAGACTTGTAGGAGGCTTGACCTCTGCTTGATCCAAAGCATTCACCACATGGTGCAAGCTCTGTGATGTCTGTGACGCTTGCGAAGGTCTGCTGTGGATCATATTGCTAACAGTCGCTTTAAAGTCTCTTAGTCTGCTTGAACTGCTGGACAGTTTCAAACCAGTTCTGGGAGCTTGCTTTTCTTTTAAGGTCTCACCTAGTACAATAAAGTTCTATGTAAACATGAGAAACATAAACCTTAAATATAAGCAGCACAAAAAACAGAAAAGAAACTGCAACGCACCTTCACTGTGATAGCCGGAAGATTGAGACTCATCTCCTTTTCGTCGAGGACGACTGGAGCTTCTCTTCCGGTCTGCCAAAGGCCCTTTCCTAGAGAAGTGCCGCTGATTGCACTCGCTATCCGTCAAGTGCCCTGTACAGCAGAGTAAGGGCAATCAAACATAAAATAATCTCTTTTTGTTTCTTTTGATAATTCAACTGCTGCTCCCTTCAAATAAATTGTGGAATGCATTTAAAACATTTGCTGTCTTTCCAATGAAGGGACAGATAGAAGCTTAAAGGCGCTTTCTTTACCTTCAACGGGCTATTCTAATCACAAAATCGTTTGAATACCATGATTCTTTTAAAGCATAACATCTTGAAGATTCAAATCCAGATCAAAACACCAGATTTTGAAGGTGCAAAAGACCCAAAATTCCAGCTACTGGAAAGACTCTGTGGTGACTAATCTGCTGGAATATTCAAATTTTCTAAACAACATGGAATTGTTAAATTTCCTCGTATGCATTAAATATAGCAGTCACATGATGCGAAGTGTTCTAAAATGTATAAAAATGTAGATTTATTTATTTCCCACATTTTCCCACTAAATAGTATAACTATTACAGAAGCTGTGATCCTATTTATTGTGCGTTTCCAAATAGGTTAAAAAAATCAAACCCTTGTTGTTGAACCAGAGAAACAAGGAACAAGGCTTGTGCTGCTGGATAAAGAATGAGATTTCTATATTTCAGATTACTGACTTTTTATAAAAAAATACAATTATAATAAACACTTTTAAAAGCTATAACAGTCCAGTCTCTTGTACCTGTATCTCTGCTACTTTGCGATGCTGCATCGCTCTCCAGGTTGTAGATCACTGTACCCTGAGAGTCAGAGGAGAAATGACTGACCACAGACTCATGGTGCGAGTGCTTGTAGTGGTAACTGTCAGTGGAGGAATCCGTCCTGGTGTCACTAGAGATGGACGGTTCCCTGCCTGAGAATACAGAATGACGGTTTTAGTTCACCTCTTAAGTGAGGACAACGCCACACATCAAAATCAAAAGGCTGAATTGAATGTACATGATATACAGAAAGAAAGAAAATCAGGCATGACAACTAAAAAAAGCTATAAATTCTAAAGTAATAATAATAAATACCAATAATAATAATACCAACAATAATAATAGTAGTAATAATTATTATTATTACAAGAACAAACAAAAACTAATAACAACAACAACAACTAATAACAACAACAACTAATAATAACAAATAATAACAACAACTAATAACAACAACAACTAATAATAACAAATAATAGTAGTAGTAATAATAATTGCTTCAAGTTAATAAAGAATATGTTATTTAAAAATGAATAAATAAAAATAATAAGCTCAGAAAAAGACATTTCGGGCTGATCAGCCAGGCAAATAGGACCTGGACCGAGGGACCAGCAAGTAGGGGGGCCCACAAATGGCATCTCTACAGATCCTGGTGCATTCCTTAAGCTGGAGTTTTCAGTTTACCCTATCAGTAACTAAGCAAAAAAGTGTTGGTTTAGTGGGGGCCCTGGCAGGGGTCTGTCGCTGTGAGGGCCATGGAGTGTGGGGTCTGGCCCTGGAGGTTGGGTGCCCTTTCTCTGGACCTTAATGTTGTGGGTCCTGGCTCTGGAGTTTAAGGGGCCTGTTGGGGGCAGGGCAGGGAGGCTACCATGTTCATTTGCATAAAATGTAATACATTTTGGTCAGTGTGAGATAGTGTTCCTGGGGCCTTGATTGGTCTCAGTCTGCCCCTGGTGTGTAGTGGGGTAAGAGTGTGCAGTGGGGGCATGACAGGTCGGGGCCCACCAGCAGGGCTATCATGGCCCGGTACTGGGCCACGGCCCGGCTGTTGAGAAGCCAGGGTCTACATAATATATCCATTAACTTTATTAAACAATAAAGCAGCCTCCTGGTATATCCCTCTCTTTAAAATGTCTAAAATCTCAATAATAAAATATACAGCTTTGTATTATATTAAATACTTTAAAGCTCAACATGCGGAACAACTGGTGCATACAAAAGGCGTTTAAGAAAAAAAGAATAACGTTATTTTATTGCAGTCTAGAGCTTGCTATAGGTATTGTCTTTATGTTTGTTCTGGAACAATTATTAATGAAAGGGAGTTGACCAAGGAGGCGGATGCAACCACATATATTAAAGCTAAAAAACAGCTGATTCACTTCTCACACACAGCTATATGAATGATGCAGGAAGGAGAAATATGTAGGTGAATGGCTGTAGGAGCGACAGCAGCAGGAAGTTGCTGACAGCGCAGTCTAGGGGGGAAAACACACAAGATTGTCATTACCAGAGTCTTCGCTGTCATAGCAGTTTCTACTATACTGACGTAGATCCATCTGAGATAAAACATCTGGCACAGACACCGGGGTACCCCTAGGATCAGCATACAAGAGTAGTAGTGGCTGATAATGTCCCTTTATACATTTTGTCACCACATCTTTCCATTTTGGGCCAATCTACAACAAAAAATATAAAATAGGGGGCATTAGTACATGGAGAGACAGACGCACAGAGAGATAAAGAGATAGCGTGCAGAATTATACCTTAAAACTAAAACTTTACTGGGAAATTAAAGGAACATGAATCTCATGATTTAGATAGAGCATTCAGCAACTTTCTGATTACTTCTATTACCAAATGTGCTTATTTCTCTTGGCACCCTTTGTTGAAAGAGCAGCACTGAGTGCTAGCTCCGCACTTGAAATGACAAAAGGCATGTGTGTACAGCCACTATTCAGCAGCTAGCTCCCAGTAGCGCATTGCTGCCCCTGAGCCTACCAAGAAAACAAATTAGATAATAGATGCAAATTGGAAAGTGCTTTAAAAAGTCTGGTTTCACGTCTCTTTAAAAGGAATAGTAAACTCAAATCTTTACTTTAATGATTCAGATAAAGCAGAAATTTTAAGCAACTTTCTAAATTTTTTTGTTCCCCTGCTATCATTATTTGAAAAGTAAAAATGTAAGTTTAGAAGCCAGACCATTTTTGGTTCAGCACCTCGGTTGCTCTTGCTGATTTGCAGCTAAATGTAGCCACCAATCAGAAAGGGCTATCCAGTGTGCAGAACCAAAAATGGGCCGGCTCCTTCGCTTAGATTCCTGCTTTTTCAAATAAAGATAGCAAGAGAACAAATAAAAATTGATAATAGGAGTAAATTAGAAAGTTGCTGCTCTATCTGAATCATGAAAGAAAAAAATTGGGGTTACTATCCCTTTAATGTGATGATGAAGAACCAACATAAGATCTAAAGTACGTTTGTTTAAACAGATATACATCATTTTACCTCTTTCACATGAGCATCATCAAAGTACATCCATTTGCGAATCTTGGTTTGCAAAAAGAAAGTGGAATAATGTTTCCCATAATAACAGATCATTCCAACCAAATACAGCTCTGAATGTTTTGCCCGGTCATCTGTTACTCTGTAAAACAACTGATGAGAAAGAAATATCACATTCAGCAAATTGAGACAACTCAGTTAATTAATTATCCTAAATCTCCTAATAGTAAGATAAATACATTTATTAAGAAGTTTTTTCTAAGTTTGAAAGATGAAATAAACAACATTTTGTGATACACAAATCTCAGTCAGCACCTCTGATTTCATTCACTTATTTGTGTATCAAAAAAATCAAAGCAGTTAATTAAATTTAAAAAAGTACAACAAATGCTATTAAAGGGATATGAAACCCACTTTTTTCTTTCATGATTAAATGTAACCACCAATCAGAGCAGCACATTTAAGCAACTTTCTAATTTACTCATCAATTTTTATTGTATCATTACTTGAAAAGAATGAATGTAAGTTTAGGAGCCGGCTATATTTAGCCACCAATCAGCAAGCACTACCTAGGGTTCTGAACCAAAAATGGTCCATCTCCTAAGCTTACATTCCTGCTTTTTCAAATAAAGATACAAAGAGAATGAGTAAAAAATACTAATAGGAGTAAATTAGAAAGTTGCTTAAACTTCCCTGCTCTATTTGAATCATGAAATAAAATTTGGGTTTCATATCCCTTTAAACACTGGCTCACAGAATTTGCTTAGCAATATCATACAGCAATTTCTAGCAACTACAATTTAACAGTATTTCTTACATCTCCGAGCTTCAGACAAGTTCCAAGACTGTGGATGACATCTTCAGCCAAGTCTGAATGATCAGAGTCCCACACCAGCCCAATGGTAATGATCTGAGGAGCGTTCATGAGCACCCGGCGAATTCTGATCTTTTCTCCGCAGTTACTCTGCAAATTCAATATCCTATTTCAGTGAAGTTGGCAGCAAATTGACAAGGAAATGTCTTCAGACTTGTGATGTGTGTGCTGGAATCTCTAACATGCTACTTCTGTCTCTCTTGTACGTATACCTTTATGAGATCGGCCTGTAGTTGGCTTTTTAATACTCCCAAGTAACAGAAATGTGACACACAATTTTCAACTAATGAAATTGGATCAATCAGCACAATAATGTTTCTACAGTTGGTTTATAGCTGTTAAAGGGATACTAAAACCAAATGTTTTCTTTCATGATTCAGATAGAACATACCATTTTAAGCAACTTTCTAATTTACTTCTATTATCAGTATTTCTTCGTTCTCTTGGTATCTTTATTTGAAAAAGCAGGAATGAAAATTTAGGAGCCGGACAAATTTTTGGTTCAGGACCCTGGATAGCGCTTGCTGATTGGTGGTTAAATTTAGCCACCAATCAAGCAAGCACTTCCCAGGTGCTGAACCTAAAATGGGCCAGCGCCTAAGTTTTCATTTCCTGCTTTTCAAATAAATACCAAGAGAACAAAGACAATTTCATAATATTAGTAAATAAGAAAGTTGCTTAAAATTGCTGATCTATCTGTATCATGAAAGAAAAAAATTGGGTTTAGTGTTGCTGTGAATTACACTTTTTTCTTTATTGGAAATGAGAGTTTCTGTTTCAGAGTGTGGTGTACTTTAATACAGAAATAAACAAGACCTATTGTTATAACTCGCTTATTCTTTATGGGCAATATGACAAAACAGTTATATGGTTATTAAATACAGCTCTAAATGCACTGAAGAAAACAAGCAGTAAAGTCTGTGACACTCACCGGGCAGTTCCTCAAATCTCCCATGGTACTCGCTTTCTGCAACAGTTCCCCAAACATATCTGGGGTTGGTTTCTGTTTTCTCTCCAGCATACATATTGCTTGGTTGCTTCATTTATATCAGGTGGCCAAAACAAATGTAAAATGTGAGATTTAGGGGGGAAAAAAAATCAGTCTCACAAATAAAAAGGAAGTTAAAAAGTAATTAAAGGGACACTAAACACATTGAGATTTTTATATAAAATATTTAGTTATGCTTAAAGAAACTACTTTTATATATATATTTGTTATTTATTTTGCTTTATTTTCATGCAGTTTAGCTCTGCAAATTGAACATTTTCTAATTCTCAGAACTTGAAATGCACCCTGATGACCTTTCAAGGCTAACTCTGCTACATACATATCCCCAATTAGCTTTAATTGATAAACTTCAAATAAATAAATGTTATACTAAATTTATGACTGTGGCTAACCTGGTAGTCTGTTGACTAAAGCCCAGACTCCTCCCACTTCCCCAGTCATTCTGCTGAGGAACAAGGAACAGTAGAAGAAATACCAGGGTGAAAAGGTGCCAGAAGAATAAAAAATAAGACACCCCACAGAAAAAATATGGGCAGGGAGCTGTGGACTCTTTCTACCTGAAGAAAAAATGATCAGGTAAGCATAATTTAAGTTTTTCTTCATAAATGGAAAGAGTCCACACCTGCATTCATTACTTTTGGGAAAACAATACCCAAGCTATAGAGGACACTGAATGCAAAAACGGGAGGGTACGATAGGCGGCCCATTCTGAGGGCACCAGGCCTGAAAAAATCCACAACCCAACCAAACCCGCTTCATCTGAGCTGGGCAAAAGAACTAGAAGGAAAAGGCCCCAAGGACACTGACCTGCAGATAGTCTGAAAGCCTAACTAGAGAGCGCAAGCAGACTCACTGGGCCAACACTCCTCCAGGAGAACTGTCGCCCAGCAGTCGGTCCCCTTACTAGTACAGTACCAAAATCCCCAAAAGGGAGAGGACAAGAGTAAGTCAAGGGATACCCAAACGGTACAGCAAAATCCATAAAGGAAAAACAACCCTTCAAAAGGAAGGACAAGTCCACAGAGACCCGAATGGATCCCGAGAACAAGGGGAGACGACACCCAACCCACAAGGAGCGACCGGGCATCATCAAGGAGACTAAACATCTCCCAAACATCGTGCAACAGCACCAAAAAAGACAGCTGAAGACAAAGTCCTAAAAACATCAGAACTCAGAGACTGAGCAAACAAAAAATTACAAGCAGCAAACTCAGAAAATAAACACCTGAGTCCAGTAATACACTGCAATCCGTAGGAAGACACGGAGAAAACCCTATCCGTAAGAAAGAAGCGTCCCAAGACAGATTGCCCAACCTCCAAGACAGAGGACACTCTCCAGGCAATCCAGGCTGCCAAGCCTACTCACAGATCTCAAAGGGGGAGAGGCACAGAACCTCTAAAAAAAGAAGGTCCACTGTCACCCCCAAGACCTGAAGATGAACAGCAGATCTCAGATCCAACACCTAGCCAGAGCAGCCCAAGCAACGGCAGATCTGAAAGTAAGGGAACCGAAAGAAACCCCAAGACCGGCCCCCAAAAGGGCGGCAGAATGGGCACAGCCACTTCAACCTCAAGACAAACGAGCAGGCGTTAGATCCAAGGAAATCTAGCAAGGAGACCCGACTAAGTCTCAATGCGTAACCAGGAACCCCCCAGATGGAAAGGAACAACTCAAAGAGCAGACCAATCCCCGAACCAGATAAACATCTGTTCCAACCTCCCGAACACAGGAGAGGCCCCTAAAATGGGAACCACACCTCCGTAAGGAGGACAACGAGCCCCCTGAAGAGGAGAGCATCGATAAACACCTGCACATAAGACAGGACAAGAAACACGGAAGAACCCCTTAAAACACCATCATGCTAGCACACATAACAGGTGCAAAAGTGACAGCTGAGCAACCGCAAACCTTCCGTTTGCTAGGCAGGAAAGCCCACCATAAGGTCATATTAGTTGGCTGTCCCAAGGGAACTGTATCATCCGGCACAAGACAAGGCCCAAGGAGCCCCGGCTCTCATAAATCTGGCCAAGTTGTAAAACAGAACAGCCAGAATAAGGGCTAAGCCCAAATACCCCAGAAACTGGAACCCCCAGGCCAGTCCTAGGATCATAAGGTCCGGTAACATCCCACGGCGTGATCCACAAAGAGAAAATGCTGAGTAAAACCCTCAACAACCGGAAGATCAGGACAAGAAGCCCGGGCCCCACAAATGTTTAGATTAAACAATCTTCCAGGCACATAAATCCCTCGTCTGATATAAAAAAACAGACCTCCCAGGGAAAAATACAGAATTTCCCGGATAACAAGAGCAAGATGCCCTTGCAAGTCCCAACGCAAAGGGAAAGGACCACCCCTTGCAGGAGCCCAACACTCCAAAGAGCCAGGGCCATAAAAAGGACACTAAAGCTAACAGGGGTCCAAGCATCATTAACATGATTATGCTTGAAAGTGCGGCTAATCCCCCTAAAGGACACAAGGCACTGCTCATTTTATCAACCTTAAACGGAGGAAAGGCTGAGTAGACTTCACTGGGGATTGAACTAGCAACCCTCGGTTTGCTACAGTATAGAGTAGCCACAGAGCATTAGTATGCTGAGCTAGCTGTCCAGCTAGCCACAAGCTCCAGACACAAGGGGAACAGTGAGGACAAGTCGCCGAACGGAGCAAAATCGAGCCTCCACATCACCTCAGATTCGAAGTCAGAGGACAGTAAAACATGGGTTTGGATGCCACCTGGATGGCAATACCTGAACCATATGAGTGGAAAACCACTAGGACCTCTTCTATCCCAAGAAGGAGATGCAGAGCATTCCCAACACTGAGGAAGGAACCCTAACCAGAGCCCAAAAATACCTCACTGTCTAATGTTCCGAAAAAGGAACCACCAACTCCAGAAGGGAGTCCAAGTCCCCCGAAGGCGACCCATCCACAAGGAGATATGGACAATCCAAGAGGTCTCAATGAAGAAGAGAACCACTAAAGGAACAAGTCCAAAAAGGACAATTTCCTAAAGCAACACCGCCCCGACCGGCAGAAAAACAATGCGCTAAACCCTCTAATTTTCCCACCACGTGGGAATAAATACTCTAGGTTCCGAGGGTATCGTAAGCAACAGAGAGTGACGCAGCAAAATTCACTGACGCAGTCACCAGAGAGATGGCTATTTAGGACTGAAACAATCCCGAGAGTCCTATTGAGAATGCTTAGCGGAAACATTTAAAACAAAATAACAACAAACATAACTGTTAATAGCACTCGGCACCCCAACCTGACCAGCAAGGTATAATAGGCGCCACGTGTCTGAATAAGTCGCAAGACAGAAGATCTGAACCCAAGCAGGACCAGCCTGCAACCAGGGTCATAACTGCCAAGCTGGCTAAATCCACCCTCAGAGAAGGAGGAAGAAAAAAACAGACAGAGAAACATGGGACTAACGTGTCCCGAACAGCTTACGTAGAAGCAAACAGTGAGTATCGATCCCAGGGAAAGTTCCTGCAGGAAACATAGAATGAAAAATAAAAATAAAATTAATCCTAACCGGATAAAATAAAATAACAGGCAACCCGAGGGTTAACACCCAAGAAGAACAGAAAGATCCACAGAAACCCTGTTCTTCCAACAAAACTGGGAAGGATCTCAATAACAAGACTTAAAGGAGATTACTTCATCCCCCCATGTCTAACGAGGTGAGCCATTCGAAGGAGGAGACTGATGAGTCCCATAACCGAGAAGGATAGGGTCCACAAACAGCTCAAAAACGTGTCTGAATAGAACACGAAAACGAGCAAGCCTGTAACGAAAGGCACAACACTCAGGAACAGTTACACCCGCAGGGAACTGCACATACCCTCCTGTGGCTGAAAGACCTGGGGCAATCGGGCACGAACACAATCACAAATAAACAACTGGACTTTGTAGATGCGCAAGCGCCAAAAGTATGTAAAAGCGAAAATGTGCCACAACCTCCGGGGGGGAACAATCCACCCTCCGAGGAGGAAAAAACATAACTTGGGTTACCCGCATATGTAGTAGTAGGGAACTCGCCTCCCGGAGGACAGGGCCCCCCGAGGTGGATGGTTCAGCAGTCCCTTGAATCCCTGAGGAACAAGGCACTCTAGAACGGCCTAAAGAACATAACTGGCTGATCAGAGTCAATGGGGCCAATTCGCATTCGTCACAGGTCAAAGAATCTGAATGAGAAAATTGAACAAACTCAACATCCCAGGACATACTTGAAAAGAAGAGAAATTTCAATGTATCCTTCCTGGTAAAATATTTTATAAATAAATAAACATCAGTATGCACCATAGCTGAATAAAGGATACCAAAAAATGGACTAAATATAAAACAATTTAAAAGGCACCTGACACCCACAATGGCTGGGGCACTCCTATGAACCAGACACCAGCGGACTAGAATTCTCCGTCGCCTCACAGTCAGGAATGCGGGAACCAGAACGTAAACATGCCCGGTCACAAGGTGAACCGTAAAGTCCAAAAAAAGTGCACCCGACCGTAAGGTTACGTCACTTCGACAGGCTGTTATGTTCCAAAAGCCACGAGTCCAGTTAACACTACACATAAGCAGATTGAATCACATAACAAACATGATTAAAAAAAAAACCTGTTCAATAATCCCCCACAGGACATATTAACCCTTGATTCCAAGATAGTAAAGGAGTCCCACTGAGACCCTGTATTTTTCATGCAAGTTCGCAGGAACAAATGAGTTACAGTACAATCATGAAGAAGTAAAATGAAACGATCTTACCGGAATCTAAGTCGTGGAACAGGAACACAGCTCTTCAAGTGTAACGGATTGTAGCCTTGCCTCCGCCATGGACTTGAGAGAAGAAAGCAGGCAGTAAAGCAAAGTTCGACAACGCCGATTGCTTGTGGAGTTGTTAAAATGAGTCAGGAAGGTTTCGCAGAAAGACTCTTCCTGCATCTACGGACTCTAACTTTCATCCAAGCCCTCACTGAGAGACTGACAGGATTACTTAAAACTCCCGTCCCATGTCGAAGAGTACTACCCTCCATAAGAGACGAAAAGAAACTTCTGACACTTCTCTGCCAAACTCCTGGGACAAAAGGCAAAGAATGACTGGGGGATAAGGGAAGTGGGAGGAGTATTTAAGCCTTTGGCTGGGGTGTCTTTGCCTACTCCTGGTGGCCAGGTTCTTATTTCCCAAAAGTAATGAATGCAGCTGTGGACTCTTTCCATTTATGAATAAAAAGTTGTTTCCCTGTTCAGGACTGACAACTTTGTGCAACTACTAGAAACACACGTTAAGGTAACTTGCAATTGTTCAATTAAAATAGACAAAAAACTGGTTTAATGAGATCTTCAAATAGGATTATAAAATCTGCTATAATCAATCAGATAGAGTTACTGGTCTTTTTACCCACAACAGTTTCCTAAATAAGCTAACAAAACAAAAAAGGTTGTTCTTACCAGAGTGCAGTGGTGGAAATGTAATGCACCATCTGAATGAACGGCAGCGGATCTGATGTGGCGCCACAGCTAGTACAAACACACTGAAGTATGGGAGGAGAGATTCTGGTTATACAGACACATCCACAAGCTGCATATTATGAACAAACGATTCACAAGAATAATCTTTTAAAGCACCAAACACATCCAATACCTGTTCAAACAACGTCATTGCAAACTTCTGATGGGGGATGCAGTGCGGAGCAGTGCAGATGTCTTCTTTAGATTCATCCGCAATGTGAATGTGAAGGCGAATAAGGAGGTTTTCCTTTAAGTACAAAGAAACCATCAGTTGGTTAACTGGATTGGATGTTTTTTGGATAATAAATATGTAGCTAACAAAAGAAAATATTAAAGGGAAACAGAAGCAAATCTGAAAGTTTACATTGGATTTATATTATCATATTGTGTGCATTTTTGTTATGTGCACACTTTTTGATGCACCAGCTACTATTAAAGGGACACTAAACCCAATTTTTTTCTTTTGTGATTCAGATAAAGCAGCAATTTTAAGCAACTTTCTAATTTACTCCTATTATCATATTTTCTTCATTCTCTTGGTATCTTTATTTGAAATGCAAGAATGTAAGTATAGATGCCGGCCCATTTTTGGTGAATAACCTGGGTTATTCTTGCTGATTGGTGGATAAATTCATCCACCAATAAAAAGTGCTGTCCAGAGTCCTGAACAAAAAAGAAGCTTAGATGCCTTCTTTTTGAAATAAAGAAAGTAAGTGAACGAAGAAAAATTGATAAAAGGAGTAAATAAGAAAGTTGCTTAAAATTGCATGCTCTATCTGAATAACGAAAGAAAAAAAAATGGGTTCAGTGTCCCTTTAAGCATGTGCTAGAGAAATCTTTTTTATTTGTTTTTTTTTTATTATTAAAAATAAATAAATAATCTACTGCTTCTTTGAATTTCAGAGTAAGTGCAATTACATTGTCTCTTTATTGTGCTTTAATTGATCATGCAATTCTACTGTAGTTAATGTCCATTTAAAGGGACGGATAAGTGTGCATACTGAAGTAGACTGAGGAGTGTGCACATCTTAAGCACTATATATATATATATATATATATATATATATATATATATATATATATATATATATATATATATATCATTGTAACAAACATTGCTGCCATATAGTGCCAAAGACACAAGCAAAAAACAACATTGATGTGAACCTATTTATTTATTTTTTATTGTACACTTTATTTAAATCATGGAATGACTTCCAAAAGCAAGAGATTTCAGCCTTGGCAAAATATAGCAGGCTTTTAAAATCTAGGGAAAATATGACTGCGACCATAACCTCACAAAGACTAAAACTTTACACTAATTTATTCAATATTTAAACAACTAATATTTTCAAACAATATACCAGCATATTATTCTCAGTCTAATCTTTTGCTCTGATATCTAGCGTTTGTTTCCTCTTTACGGTCTTCAATCCGTGCACCATAGTACTCTGATTTTCTATTATGCATGAAAAAAAAATGTTTCTCTTAGTGGGAAATCATGCGGCAGCTGCTGTAATTGTACAATTGTTAGTAGCAGTTTTAGGGATTTGGAATAGTTTGGCTCTGGTGAGACGTTGTACACTTATTCCGTGTGATGTGAAGTTTCTGGGTCCTGGGGAGAGGTCATGGTTTGGATTTGAGCTGGTTTGAGGACCTGGTGTTCTGCCAATACTTCTGAAGTCTCAAAGTTGCATGGGCAGATTAGATTTGGGAAACAAACATTTATAGAGAGTACTGTGGCTCAGATACACAACCATCTCTTCTCATGTTTTATTAGTTTGTGTTATGCTTTCTCATTTCACATAGTATAGTCGTGCGGCGCACACGCTGAAAATGATTAACCCATAAACACATAATCAAGTAATGTACAAAGACTATGACTAATGACAGAGCCCCCCTGCATAAAAGGTATCCCAGAGAAAAGAAGCTGGGTCAGATAAAGGTTTGCATTCATTTCTATAAAATCAGAACAGTTCCTTTAAACAGAGTTTGTTCAAACATTTTCTCTCCTTTAATTTGTTCCAAAGCTCCACTTTACTTGCTGGAGCTAACTTAATTGTTTACAAGTATTTCCTTTACCCTTATATTGGCATTTGAAACAGATGATTTAGCATGTGGTATCCCCACCTATTCTGAAAGTTTCTGGCCATAGGTCCAAGATATAGATAAGCTGTGTAAACATAGCCAGCTGAAGAAATTGCACTCCCAGTGGGATACAGAAGAGATAAGGTAATAAAATGTTCATTTTCCATTGTTCTCTTCAAGTATTGGTCTTTGGTTTATGAACAGATACAAGATAAAGAAGCATGTATATGAACACAATGTGATACAGTAATGAGATCTGATTATACCTACAGATATAAGATACAGACACATGTATAGGTACACAATGTGATACAGTAATGAGATCTGATTATACCTACAGATATAAAATAAAGACACATGTATATGTGTACAATGTGATACAGTAATGAGATCTGATTATACCTACAGATATAAGATAAAGACACATGTATATGAACACAATGTGATAAAGTAATGAGATCTGATTATACCTACAGATATAAGATACAGACACATGTATATGTACACAATGTGATACAGTAATGAGATCTGATTATACCTACAGATATAAGATACAGACACATGTATATGAACACAATGTGATACAGTAATGAGATCTGATTATACCTACAGATATAAGATACAGACACATGTATATGTACACAGTGTGATACAGTAATGAGATCTGATTATACCTACAGATATAAGATACAGACACATGTATATGTGTACAATGTGATACAGTAATGAGATCTGATTATACCTACAGATATAAGATACAGACACATGTATATGTACACAGTGTGATACAGTAATGAGATCTGATTATACCTACAGATATAAGATACAGACACATGTATATGTACACAGTGTGATACAGTAATGAGATCTGATTATACCTACAGATATAAGATACAGACACATGTATATGTACACAATGTGATACAGTAATGAGATCTGATTATACCTACACATATAAGATAAAGACACATGTATATGTACACAGTGTGATACAGTAATGAGATCTGATTATACCTACAGATATAAGATACAGACACATGTATATGTACACAATGTGATACAGTAATGAGATCTGATTATACCTACACATATAAGATAAAGACACATGTATATGTACACAGTGTGATACAGTAATGAGATCTGATTATACCTACAGATATAAGATACAGACACATGTATATGTACACAATGTGATACAGTTATGAGATCTGATTATACCTACACATATAAGATAAAGACACATGTATATGTACACAATGTGATAAAGTAACGAGATCTGATTATACCTACAGATATAAGATAAAGAAGCATGTATATGTACACAGTGTGATACAGTAATGAGATCTGATTATACCTACAGATATAAGATACAGACACATGTATATGTACACAGTGTGATACAGTAATGAGATCTGATTATACCTACAGATATAAGATAAAGACACATGTATATGTACACAGTGTGATACAGTAATGAGATCTGATTATACCTACAGATATAAGATACAGACACATGTATATGTACACAGTGTGATACAGTAATGAGATCTGATTATACCTACAGATATAAGATAAAGCCACATGTATATGTACACAGTGTGATACAGTAATGAGATCTGATTATACCTACAGATATAAGATACAGACACATGTATATGTACACAGTGTGATACAGTAATGAGATCTGATTATACCTACAGATATAAGATAAAGACACATGTATATGTACACAATGTGATACAGTAATGAGATCTGATTATACCTACAGATATAAGATAAAGACACATGTATATGTACACAATGTGATACAGTAATGAGATCTGATTATACCTACAGATATAAGATAAAGACACATGTATATGTACACAATGTGATACAGTAATGAGATCTGATTATACCTACAGATATAAGATACAGACACATGTATATGAACACAATGTGATACAGTAATGAGATCTGATTATACCTACAGATATAAGATACAGACACATGTATATGTACACAGTGTGATACAGTAATGAGATCTGATTATACCTACAGATATAAGATACAGACACATGTATATGTACACAATGGGATAAAGTAACGAGATCTGATTATACCTACAGATATAAGATAAAGACACATGTATATGTACACAATGTGCTTCAGTAATGAGATCTGATTATACCTACAGATATAAGATACAGACACATGTATATGTACACAATGTGATAAAGTAATGAGATCTGATTATACCTACAGATATAAGATACAGACACATGTATATGTACACAATGTGATAAAGTAATGAGATCTGATTATACCTACAGATATAAGATAAAGACACATGTATATGTACACAATGTGCTTCAGTAATGAGATCTGATTATACCTACAGATATAAGATACAGACACATGTATATGTACACAGTGTGATACAGTAATGAGATCTGATTATACCTACAGATATAAGATACAGACACATGTATATGTACATAATGTGATACAGTAATGAGATCTGATTATACCTACAGATATAAGATACAGACACATGTATATGTACACAGTGTGATACAGCAATGAGATCTGATTATACCTACAGATATAAGATACAGACACATGTATATGTACACAATGTGATAAAGTAATGAGATCTGATTATACCTACAGATATAAGATACAGACACATGTATATGTACACAATGTGATACAGTAATGAGATCTGATTACACCTACAGATATAAGATAAAGACACATGTATATGTACACAATGTGATACAGTAATGAGATCTGATTATACCTACACGCTCAACCAATTTTATTAGGTTGTGGCTTCAAAACACAAAATCAGCTATTTCATATTTACAAATAAACCTTATAAAGCAAATTCTCATACATTTTATACTCTGCAGTTGGTAAAAAAAAGTAATTGGAAACACATTAAGGAAAAAACTATTTTACAGTATACTGTCCCTTTAAGGAGTTAATCAGAAATAGTATTCGATAAAATGTGTTATAAACATATAGGAGCACACTCTGTGGGTTTCACACTTAGAACACTGACTGACAGTTTGTGGATAACTAAGGTGAACGGTTTGATGTTAGTGTCATGAACAGTTGAGATCTAGTTTCACACACACCTTTAGCTGTAAGAACTTCTGAGACTAATAAACAGCACTTGACACAGTAATGTCAGTCGATACTCACAAAGCATTCCGCTGCATCGTCCATAATACCCAGCTGAAAGCGCTGCTCATCCTGAAACGTCTTAGCAAGGGCACTGCGAAGCGCATCTGAGGGCAACACCTTCTCGCTGCTACACTGGAACTGGTTAAAAATTCCCTGTTTCAAAGCACAAAATAGTTTACATTTTGATTTTTTTTTACATTATTTTATATTGAATTATAAGTTATATGGTAAAATGAAGATAAACAATGTTCACTATGATAAAGAAACATTGAGGAGGACATAAAGACTGCAAATCAAATAGTTGGTCTAAACCATTTGCAGCTGTTTTAAAACCTAGGTTAGAGATTTTTTTAGCATCTCTAGGGAGCATGGGAAAAGGAATATTTTTTATAAAAAAACAAGAGGTGTTTAACCCCTTTGTGCCAGATATGATGGCCATCCTTAGCACTTCCAGGGCTGTAGCAGCATGGGTCTTGCCGAGAGTGCCAAACAGTGCTATTTCAGCAAACCTCCTAAAGACCTGGTATCTCTAGGGAATGTGGCAAAAGCATCATTTTTACATAAAGTCCATGTGTCTAATGTCACAAAATGCTTTCCATTAGGACATTTTTGTGTAATCCTGGAACTTGAGAAGGCAGGTGATGTTAGCAAGAAAATAAACTCTAGTCACTAATAAAAGAAAGGTTTATGTAGCAGAATAACAAAACACTACTTGCTAGGGATAGACCGATATATCAGAGCGGCCGATTATTAGGGCTAATGTTTGGAATTTCTGAAATATCTGCATCAGCCAGAAACTTACCAATATTACCGATATGGAGCAAATCAAAAGAAATGTAGCTCTGTGTACTTCAGGGAAACTATGTAGTTTTAAGTGACACAAATCATCTATAGCACATTCTGTATAAGCTGGACATAGCATCTAATAATAAACAGCACTGAATCCAAGCCCAGGTGTTCCTGGGAGCTCAGTTACAACTACCATGCCCCCAATGGCAGGCCTGTAGATGGACTTGCATAAACAAACATAGATGATTTGTGAAATGGAAAATGTGATCTTTAAGGGCACTTAAAGCTACATATTTTCCCTGAAGTACACAGAGCTAAATTACTTTTGATTTGCTCATAGGGGTCAGCAATACATAAAATCAATCTGCTTGCTAGTTGCTGTCACAAATAGTACATCATTTGTTGCATTCTGATAAATTTTACACATTTGCAAAACATTTCACTAAAGCTGCTATATTTGACAAAATTTTTATTTAAATATTTTATTTTCCCCTTTCATTGGCATAGAAAAAAAAGAAAAAGAAAAAAAAGATAGTTCAGGCACACCAATTAAATGTCCACAACAACAAACCTTGAGTAGAAAGCTATGCAGTATAAGAGACTAGTATCAATATTCTCTAGCAGTGGATAGCAATGCTCTGACCATTAGGTGGCGCTGTTACACATGTATAAAACTGCCCATAAGTGACATAATAAAGAAACTTATAGTCCACTCCTCAGTACCAGGTAAGGTATTTGAAATCTAGTAAATATATGAGCATATTAAAAATTAAAGCAAATAAATAAATCTAGCACTGATATTACAGCATGTCCATTCTTTCCCTGTCAAGTGGCAGTATATATATATATATATATATATATATATATATAAAACACACAGAGAAAACCCACCACGTCAAGGTCCTTGCCAGTTTTGCTTTTAAATCTTAGCTGAGAGCTTGTAAGTGAGTGCTGGGTTTTCTCTCTGTGTGTTGTATTAATTTGTTTTGTAATTTTCCCTATGGTTCTTGCACCCAGACCTGTCTGGGGTTAACTGCTTGTGGCTCTGGGGACAGCACAGCTTCCTGTGAGTGCCAGTGGCACCCAGGGCTGTGCATGTTGCAGGGTCATAAGATGTGTACCCGGTCCGGTATGAGAGTGCAGTTCCCTTCCTTGTTTTGTATATATATATATATATATATATATATATATATATATATATATATATATATATATACACACACACACATATACACACACACACACACACATACATACAAACATTTTTAATCCTCATCTGTAAAGTGTACCAAGTGAGCGTGTTTTTTAGTGGAGGCACCAATAGATGAAAAAAACAGAAGCCATTTAACACGAGAACATGAGGATACGTTATGCTTTATGCACTATATATGTTTATATCAGGGTGCAGTATAAAAAAGGATTTATGCAATTTCTTTCCTAAGATATGGTGAGTCCATGGCTTGAGTAATTACTGTTGGGGATATCACTCCTGGCCAGCAGGAGGAGGCAAAGAGCACCACAGTTAAACTGCTAAGTATCACTCCCTTACCCACAACCCCCAGTCATTCTCTTTGCCTTCGGTGAATGGAGGAGGTGAAGTTTAGGTGTCTAAAGAAAATTTTTAATTTAATCTACAAGCAAGTTTTGGAGTATAGCCATATTCCACGTCATTCCTTACAGTCGGGTAATGGTGGCTTTAAAGCAGTTAGGAACTTGTAAAAAGGTACTTACTGCGTTTTCCTAACAATTGCTGCCCTAGTTTAGTAAGCCAGAGTTGGCTACTCTGTTCTTTCTTTTTCAAAGGTCTCTGTGAAGAACTGTTTCTTCTCATATCTTGTAACTGTCTACATGCCGGACGGACAGCAGAGCAGGTAAGTGCTTTTTCTTCCAGTTGGGGAGACCATGCACTTAACAAATTAAAAAAGACATTGCTCTTTTATTGGGAAATAGATAATCATGTTGTATGGGTTACACTGGGGCATGAAGCAGGCACTGTAGCATGTGTGAGACTAACATTTAAACTCTTTTAAAAAGAAAGGGTAAAATGTTTTTATTAGGGTTTATTTTCTGACACATATTTACTTGATAAAACAATACAAGTTTAAACTGAAAGTAAGGCTGAATTTTCTACTTCCATCACCTCCCCAAGGTGCATAAATCCTTGGAGGAGGTGAAGGGAAGACCTATTATATCTGGAATAGGATCTCTATTTGAGAGGATGTCAGATTGGATAGAATCACTGCTGCAGCCTATCGTCCAGCAACTACCGTCCTTTCTTAAAGATACTACATATTTACTAACTAGCTTACAACATCTAACATGGAGCAGTGAGTGCTCTTGGTTGACTGTAGATGTTGTTGGACTATACTCTTGTATTCCACATCATTTAGGTGGGAAAGCGGTCAAATTCTCCCTAGATTTATATAGCAATTATGATACCAATTTGAAAAACTATATTCTCACATGTTTGGAATTTCTATTGGTTCACAATTATTTTAAGTTTGATGACTCTTTCTATCTCCAAAGACGTGGGACCGCCATGGGCGCGAAATTTGCCTCAGCCTATGCGAACTTATTCATGGGCTGGTGGGAGAGGTCCCTATCACGAGTCACAACTACATTATACAGAAAACCAATTACATCCAATACCATTCTTCATGCCCGATCATGCCACCCCAAACAGGTTTTAAGGTGGCTAAGGGTCAATTTATAAGATTAAAAAGGAATTGCACAGCAAACAGTGATTTTCTCAAAGAATCTAAAGTTCTAAGAGATCAACTTTTAGAAAGAGGTGACTCTAAGAAGGTTATAAATAGAGCATTTCTAGAAGTAGATAGACTAGACAGAAATACTATGTTACAACAGAATAGAAATCTATCTAATACAAGATTTGATACATTGAAACCAAATTTTATTACAACCTTCAGTCCACAATTTAGAGAAATTTCTGACATTATTAACAAACACCTCCCAATTTTGAATGGGGAGGACAGCCTCAAAGATATAGCCAGGGATGGCCTTAACTTCATCTCTAAAAAAGGTCGTACAATTGGTAACCTAGTAGCCCCTAGCATGCTAAAAAAACACTAGCAACAGGAAGTAGTTGGTTACAGATCAAGGGACACTACAAGTGTCATTTCTCAAACTGCATAGCTTGCAGCCATACATATGTTACAGATAGATTTCAGTCTAGAAGTACACAAAGGGTTTTCCTTTCTACCTCCTTAGCAATTGTCGTACAAATTTTGTTATCTATTTAGCTGAATGTGTCCTGTGTAACAAACAATACGTGGGGTGCTCCTCACGAGAGGCACGCACACGCATTAGAGAGCATCTTAACATTGATAAAGAAAAGGATGTGTCTGATTTGGTGCATCATTTTATCTATGAGCACAACAAATCGGTTAGC